>NW_011494687.1:823210-824376 GCF_000754665.1 Bison bison bison | reverse complement strand
TAATATTACATCAATGTTAATTTCCTGATTTTTATAATTTTACTATCAATATAAAAAATGTTCTTTTTAGGAAATACAGTACACAGTATTTATTTAGGGTTAAAAGCATCAAGTCTACAGTTTACTTTTAAAAGTTCAAAAAATTTTGATATATATATATAAATGTGGTTAAAAATATGCAGTTATAAATGTGGTTAAATGTAAACATTTAAGGAGTCTGGATATATGGGATCTTTGGAAGTCTGAAATTGTCAAAGTAAAAAAAAACTGTAAATTTATGCCAACAAAAATCCTTCAGGCACTCCCATAACTTTCAGGTTTATTCTAACCCTACTATAGTATCCTAGGGTCTTCATTACTCTTAATTTAAACCATCCCTCTTTAAGCTTCTAATGCTATATGCTGTCTCTTTGCTGTTGTTTGAACCAGGATTCTTTTGGTTGGAAGATACAGAAGCCCAACTCAAAGTAGCTTAAATAAAAAGAGGATACACAGGGTGTCTCACAGAAACCAAAGTTAGGAAGACAGCTGGATCTTGGAAACACACCTGCACTCTGATCTCAGGACTTGCTGCTCTCTTCCAGGCCTTTCTCACTGTGTTCATCTCAGTCTTTTCTTTCCCTCTGTAGATTTGTCTTCTTCAGTGAACATGGCACACAGAGAAAGAGCAACTCATCTTGCTTGATGCCAAATTCAAATTCTCAGAGATACGATATGTTGGCCCTGATTGGGTTGCATGCTCACCCTTGGCCCAGTCAGGTGCAGCCTAGGGTAAGGTCTCTGTACTAGTGGGGCAGCTTCTCTGGGAGCCATGTGGATGAGAGAGAGGGAGTAGAATTCCTGGAGCCAACAATGCCATGGTGTGCACTACAGCTGTCAGTAATGAAGGGCCACAGAACAGGGACCCTGCACTGCTCTCTCTCGGCTCTCTCACCACCATCCTCATTGTTCAGTGAGTCACAATAAGGAGAATCACAAGGGGCCTTTGTTCTGGGTTTTACATTTCACTTTATGATGTCTTTAATATCACCTTTCATGTACTCACTCTGATCCATTACTGTTGATAGATTATTCAAAAGAATGTTGACATAGGAACAGAAGGTCAGAGGTCTGAGGAGAGACAAATGTATGGCTATCCCCACTTTTTTTTTAAACTTTTTATTTTT
>NW_011494687.1:817547-823110 GCF_000754665.1 Bison bison bison | reverse complement strand
CAACTCGATGGACATGAGTTTGGGTGAACTCCGGGAGTTGGTGATGGACAGGGAGGCCTGGCGTGCTGTGATTCATGGGGTCGCAAAGATTCGGACACGACTGAGCGACTGATCTGAACTGAACTGATAGTTGATTAATGATGTTGTGATAGTTTCAGGTGCACAGCAAAGGTACTCAGTCACATGTATACATGTATCCAATCTCTCTCAAAACTTCCCTCCCATCCAGCCTGCCATATAACATTGAGCAGTGTTTCCTGTGCTATACAGGTCCTTATTGGTTATCCTTCTTAAATATAGCAGTATGTACATGTTGATTCCAAACTCCCTAGCTTTCCCTTCCTTCCATTGTTTCCCCTGACAACCGTAAGTTCGTTCTTTAAGTCTGTGAGTCTATTTCTGTTTTGTAAATAAGTTCATTTGTATCATTTCTTTTTAGATTCCACATATAAGGAATAGTCACGTGGTATTTCTTCCTCTCTGACTTCACTCAGTATGACAGTCTCTAGTTCACCCATGTTGCTGCAAATGGCATTGTTTCCCTTTTTATGGCTGAATAATATTCCATTGAATACATGTATCACATCTTCTTTACCTATTCCTCTGTCAGTGGGTATTTAGGTTGCTTCCATGGGTCGGCTATTGTAAACAGTGCTGCAGTGAACATTGAGGTGCATGTATCCTTTCGGACCATGTTTTTCTCTGGGTATATGCCCAGGAGTGGGACTGCAGGGTCATATAGTAGCTCTGTTTTTAGTGGAATTTTTTTAATACTCTTCTTTAAAAACTTTTATGTATTTACTTACTTTTGGCTGTGCTAGGTCTTTGTTGCTGTGAGAGCTTTTCTGTAGTTGCATCGAGCAGGGGCTACTGTCCAGTTGAGGTGCCAGGCTTCTCCTTGCAGTGGTTTCTCTCGTTGCAAAACACGGGCTCCAGGGGCACAAGCTTCAGTAGTTTTGGCGCATGGGCTCAGTGGTTGCAGCTCACAGGCTTTAGAGCGCAGGCTCAGTAGTTGTGGCACATGGGCTTATTTGCTCTAGGGCATGTGGGATCTTCCTGGATCAGGGATCAAACCCGTGTCTCCTGCATAGGCAAGGCAGGTGTATTCTTTACCACTGAGCCACTGTGGAAGCCCTATTTTTAGTTTTTAAGGAGCCTTTATATACTGTTCTCCACAGTGGCTGTACCAATTTACCTTCCCACCAACAGTGTGGGAGGGTTCCCTTCTCTCCATGGATATCCCCGTCTTAGAGGAAGATAGCCAGACCAAGGTAGTTTAGAGTGACAATTTCAGAGGCATTGTTAGTATATAGATCCTAGAAGTGGAGGAACAGGAATGCAGAGAAATGGTGGTGATAGAGGTCAGTGTAATTGTACCAATGTCATGGGGTATCATTGTTCCTATATAAAATGGGTAAAGGAAGCTGAGTGGTTCCAAAGTGAGCCTTGTGATTTATCTCCATTAGCCTACTATATTAGTTAGGATCTTGTCTGATTAAAGAGACAAAAACCCAGCTCAAACCAGCCTACACATAATAGGGAATTTACTGGCTCATGTAACTTATGTTCAGAAAGTGACTGTGGCTTCAAACATGGCTGAATCTAGGCCCTCAAATGATTTCATTTAATTTTATTTCTCAGCTCTGCTTTCTTTATTGTGGTGTCATTTTTGTTTTTTGGCTGAGCTCTGTAGCATGTGGGATTTTAGTTTCACAACCAGGGATTGAACCTGTGCCCCCTGCAGTGGAAGTGCAGAGCCCTAACCACTGGACCACCAGGAAATTCCCAATTATGGTGTCATTCTATAAGTAGGCTCTCCTCATTAATGGCAGGGCTGGTCACTGACCACTCTGAGTTGTACATCCTACCAGCTATACAAACTCCTTGAGAGTCCCAGGCATTTCTCTTATTGTCCTGGGTTGGGTCACATGTCCATTAGGAACCAGGATATGATTCCTAAAGGAAACCTGTGATGCTGTTTACAGAAAATGGGATGGTAGGTAGGCAGAAATACATGTCCACTATACTCTGTTTGCTGGGAAGCTCCTAGTTAAAGCAACATTAAGTCACACCAATATTTTATGTTTTGTTAAGAACTGTAGCTTGGTATTAAATTGGATGTAACTTATGAGTTCCTACTCTCAAGGAATTTTTAATCAAGTAGTAGAAATTAAATGTGTACGTAAATAGGGAATTAAACTACCACACAGTTGCACTCATCTCACACGCTAGCAAAGTAATGCTCAAAATTCTCCAAGCCAGGTGTCAACAGTATGTGAACCGTGAACTTCCAGATGTTCAAGCTGGATTTAGAAAAGGCAGAGGAACCAGAGATCAAATTGCCAACATCCGTTGGATCATCGAAAAAGCAAGAGAGTTCCAGAAAAACATCTACTTCTGCTTTCTTGACTATGCCAAAGCCTTTGACTGTGTGGATCACATCACAACAAACTGGAAAATTCTTAAAGAGATGGGAATACCAGACCGCTTGACCTGCCTCCTGAGAAATCTGTATGCAGGTCAAGAAGCAACAGTTAGGACTGGACACGGAACAAAATACTGGTTCCAAATCGGGAAAGGAGTATGTCAAGGCTGTTATATTGTCACCCTGCTTATTTAGATTATATGCAGAGTACATCATGAGAAATGCTGGACTGGATGAAGCACAAGCTGGAATCAAGATTGCCAGGAGAAGTATCAATAACCTCAGATATGCAGATGACACCACCCTTATGGCAGAAAGTGAAGAAAAACTAAAAAGCCTCCTGATGAAAGTGAAAGAGGAGAGTGAAGAAGTTGGCTTAAAGCTCAACATTCAGAAAACTAAGATCATGGCATCTGGTCCCATCACTTCATGGCAAATAGATGGGGAAACAGTGGAAACAGTGACAGACTTTATCTTTGGGGGCTCCAAAATCACTGCAGATGGTGACTGCAGCCATGAAATTAAAAGATGCTTGCTCCTTGGAAGAAAAATTATGACCAACCTAGACAGCATATTAAAAAGCAGAGACATTACTTTGCCAGTCAAAGCTATGGTTTTTCCAGTAGTCACATGTGGATGTGAGAGTTGGACTGTGAAGAAAGCTGAGTGCCGAAGAATTGAAGCTTTTGAGCTATGGTGTTGGAGAAGACGCTTGAGAGTCCCTTGGACTGCAAGGAGATCTAACCAGTCCATCCTAAAGGAAATCAGTCCTGAATATTCATTGGACGGACTGATGTTAAAGCTGAAACTCCAATACTTTGGCCACCTGATGTGAAGAACTGACTCATTTGAAAAGACCCTAATGCTGGGAAAGATTGAAGGTGGGAGGAGAAAGGGATGACAGGATGAGATGGTTGAATGGCATCACCGACTCAATGGACATGAGTTTGAGTAAACTCTGGGAGTTGGTGATGGACAGGAAGGCCTGGTGTGCTGCAGTCCATGGGGTTGCAAAGAGTCAGACATGATTGAGTGACTGAACTGTACTGAACTCCCTGGCCGTCCAGTGGTTAGGGCCCCTGGTGAGGAACTAAGATGCCGCATGGCACAGTCAAAAAAAAAAAAAAGATGTGTATATAAATAATGGTTACTCTTGTGTATTGAGTGCCTAGTATGTGCCAGCAAACACCATGCTAAATGTTTTTCATGCATTGTTTCTTACTTATACCCATTTCATCTATTTAAAAAGCAATTTAGGCTTAGGAAGTGTACATGGCCTGCCCAAGGTCACCCAGCTAATGAGTAGTAGAACTAGGGATATAAATCCAGTCAGTCTTAACTCAATCCAGTGCTGTACTTTAGCTTGTACTTGACCTAGCAAGGCCTCTCTGTGTCCATTTCATTCCCCATCCTTTTAATTTCAATTTTTATTTGTTTATCTTTGAGCCACACAGCTTCAGGGATCTTGGTTCCCCGACCTGGGATCAAACCTGGGCCACCACAGTGAAAATGCCAAGTCCTACCACTGGATGCCAGGGAAATCCCCCATTCCACACTCTTGTAAATTGAACAGCATAATTCTAAATTTCTGAGAACTTCATGATTGACGTAGCTCATCTTTTTCAGGACATCACAGTTTGATGGGGTCTGTAGATTATCTACCCTTATATCAGGTGCCCATCCTTGCTCCAAGTAGCCCACTGGTTGGATGTCCACAGGGGAGTCTCAGTTACTGTTCAGTGACATCTTATTTGGGGCTTCCCCAGTGGCTCAGTGGTAAAGAATCTGCCTGCAATGCAGGAGACACAGTTTTGATCCCTGGGTCAGGAAGATCCCCTAGGAGAAGGAAATGGCAACCCACTCCAGTATTCTTGCCTGGGAAAAAAAATCCCATGAACTGAGGAGCCTCGTGGGCTACAGTCCATGACCTAGCAACTAAGCATGCACACACAGTCTTTTTTAGGTTGGATCTTTAGGAGCCCAAGGAAGGGGTGTGGCAGCCTAGCTGCTCTTTGAGTGTTCTCTTTCTTGAACTTCCCTCCCATTACCATCACCTAAATTCAGACTCTCACCGTTTGTCTCCTGCCTAGATGTTCTTCCTGTCTCTAATCTCAGCCCGGTTTACAGAGTGATTCTAAAAGAGAACTTTTATCATCGTTCCTTTTAAAGTCTTTCATTGGTTCCCTGTAGCCTTCAAGGTGAAGTCCCAATTCCTTATGTAAGACTCCCCATGGCCTGGCCCTTGCTTGCCTTTCCAGCCTTGTATTTTGACACTCCCTCTCTTGCACCCTTCAAATCAGCTTTTTTCGGAATCACTTATAGTTCCCTGAACTCATCATATATCTCCTCCTACTTCTGGGCCTTTAAATACACTATCTCGTACGCCTAAAACCCTAATGTCCCACCCTGCTCAGGCTCCCCCACTCTCCCCCACCCCCACCCCACCCCCCACCCCTGCAACCTAGCTAACTACTTGTTTGTCCTGCTAGTGTCCTGGAAAACTTCTCAGCCTCCCTCTCCTTTCAGCCTGGGTTAGGTATCCAAATTTATTGCCATCGTAATGCCATGTTTAACCTGAGAGCATTTATCATTTCATATTTTAAGTGTATGTTTATATAAAATCCTTTGATTCTCCCATTAGAATTAAATTTCTTGAGTCAGCTTCCCCTACTGCCCCACAAATGACTGGCATGTAGTAAGCTCTCAATAAATATTTATTGGACAAATGAATGGGTCTTGGCAGTGAGATAAAGTTGGAAATACCTGTATTCTTCTGACCTGGCCTCTCTTTCCTCTGTTGTTCCTTCCAGGACCTGGGTTTCAGTGATGAGACATGGGGTATGATGTAACCCGTTTCCAGGGGGATGTTGACGAAGACCTTATCTGTCCTATTTGCAGTGGAGTCTTGGAGGAGCCAGTCCAGGTGAGTCGGGTTGATGGCAGGTTTGGTGAGGCAACAGATGGCAGTGGAGCTAATTAGAAAACATTCATAGGAAATGGGGCCAACGGGGAAGTCACTGTTCAGGCTCCCACTCCCCACATTCCTGACACACGCAGACTAGAGGTTTGGGGCACAGGAGCGGTGGTGGCGACAAGACCCTGATTTGAAGGGTGCAAGAGAAGGAGTGTCAAAATACA
>NW_011494687.1:815068-817447 GCF_000754665.1 Bison bison bison | reverse complement strand
CTGGAATAGGGCCTTCCAGAGTCTGTCTAGAGGCGGACACCGCAGAAGTGTAGCTCGTTCAGATTTTCTTCGGAGGTGAGGTTTTCATGCTGTAAAATGGTCAGCTATTTGTTTCTGTCCTCTTGACAATAGCTTGGTAGCTTCTTTTTCTCTTCAGGGGCTCTAACTAGGTTCCATCTTCCTTTCCATGACTGAACTTCTGGATTCTCCTAGTAAGTTCTCTCTGCCTTTTCATGACGGAGTGTCTCAGGTTATCAGCCTGCTGCTGCTAAGTCGCTTCAGTCATGTCCGACCCTGTGCGACCCCATAGACGGCAGCCCACCAGGCTCCCCCGTCCCTGGGATTCTCCAGGCAAGAACACTGGAGTGGGTTGCCATTTCCTTCTCCAATGCGTGAAAGTGAAAAGTGACAGTGAAGTCACTCAGCCGTGTCCGACTCTTAGCGACCCCATGGACTGCAGCCCACCAGGCTCCTCCGTCCATGGCAAGAGTACTGGAGTGGGGTGCCATTGCCTTCTTCTATCAGCCTGAGGGCCTGCCTACTGTTTAACAGATAGGAAGTGGGGAGCTGTATGAACTGATCTAGTTTCTTCCTAGGATTTATTGGGGGGGAAAAAATTTTTAATGCAGCCATGTACTCTGGATTGTGATATGAAAGCTGCCACCTTCACTAGGTCATTTCTTTACCAGCCTTGAGAGACCAAAGATAATTGTGTCTTCCTGGGGCAAGTATGAGGAGAAGCTCATGATTACCAGGCAAGTATAATGAACGAGGTGAATTCTTAACAGTTGTATTCATGGGACATCATTCTGTATGGTCCTTATTGCCTGTACTCTGTAAATACCAATTAATCCTCTGCCGCTCCTCTGGCTAGGTGGAGATAATTCCATGTTCCAAACCCAGACACCAGTCAATGAGGGCTTTCGGCCCTTCCCCCACTCACTGCTTATACAACTCCCTGAGGCTCCCCTTGATTCTTGGAGTTTATTCTTACTCTCCAATTGTCAGCTACCCAAAGGAACACAGATGACTGAACTGAATGAAAATCAGAATGCATTCCAGTGGCAGCAAGCCCTGGCCCTATCCTCTGCCTTTGCAGTGTGCTGCCAGGTGGCGCTAGTGGTAAAGAACCTACCTGCCAGTGCAGGAGACGTAAGAGATGTAGGTTCGATCCCTGGGTCGGGAAGATCCCTTGGAAAAGGAAATGGTAACCCACTCCAGTATTCTTGCCTGGGAAATCCCATGGACGCAGAGGAGCCTGGTGGACTACAGTCCATAGGGTTGCAGAGTCAGACATGGCTGAAGCGACTTAGCACACATGCATGCCATTAGAAGCGGATTGGCTGGGTGTGGAGCAGGCTCTCCTGGTGGTGTCAAGAGGTCATGGGGTGTGTCAGTTCCCTCTCCACCCTGGCAGGGCCTTGTCTGTTTTCTGGCACCGTCATTTGAGGTGAGTCACATGTGGAGAAATCAGTGGCAGTTAGTGACTATCTGAGACAGAACATCCTCCCCGACCCACTCAGGCTTTACCATCTGAGGAGCAAGTCAGGTTAATAGACCCATTTCCAAGGACAGAAAGCTTCTGCTAGGGCTGCTCATTTCCCTACATCATTTTTTAAAAATAGATAATAAATTCATATGGTTTAGAAATCAAAACAGTAGAAAAAGATGTATGGTGAAAAGTCTTAATTCATCTTTGTCCCAGTCCACCTAATCCCCTCATCAATAGCCATTTCTATTAATTTGGTATCCTTCCAGTGTGTATGGGGGCAGATACAAGCAAGTGTGAATGTACACATATATTTGCCTACCTTTCTTACACAAAGGTAGCACCTTCTATATACTTCTGCAGGGGTGGCAGGTTTAGATGGAAAGGTCATGAAAGAGGTTCAACTGAGCTGAGATCAGAATGATAAGGGGCCAGCAAAGGGGAGCAGCAAAAGCAAGAGACAGGAATGAGCAGGGTGGGACGAGGAACAGAGAGAAAGCCAGAAGGGCCTGAAGTCACACCATGCTGGGAGCATGGTGTGAAGAGAGGCACAGGGCCAGATCAAACAGAATTTTTAAGTCCTGGGCAGGACTTTGGATTTATTTTAGGTGTAATGGGAAACCATTGTAAAATTTTAAACAGGTGAGGAATATGATCCAGTTTGCATTTCTAAACGATCACTCCAGGTGCTGAATATAGGCTGGATTATAAAGGGGCAAGGTGGAAGTAGGAAGGCCAGTTAGAAGACATGATAATTTAGATGAGAGGTGATCGCTTGAACTGGGTTAGTGGTAGTACAGACGGAGAAAAGTGGACACACTTAGGATTTTTTTAGAGATAGGGTCTAAGATTTTAAAAAGAATCAAATATTATGTCTTTCAGTGAAAAAT
>NW_011494687.1:800000-814968 GCF_000754665.1 Bison bison bison | reverse complement strand
AAAAATGTAGTGACAGTTGGATTAATGATATTGATAATGACTTATTTTCTTATGAAGCCTTTGTATGTTACAATCTGTGAACATTTTGAAGGCAGAAACTGTCTTACCTTTTTTTAACTTAACCATGTAGCAAAATGTTTGGCTCATAAAAAGCACTCGGCATCATTCATCCATTCATCAATATCTAGTAAGTTCCCGCTCTGTCTGTCCCATGCTGGAGGCCAGAGAATCCTCTCACTTTGCATTATCAAGGACGTAGGCTGAAATGTGATCTTTATGAAACTGAAGAGAATGTGATTCTACAAAAATCTAGACCTGTTTTGGAGCATAGGCATTGCTCCTTGGGACTCAGGGCAACACCTCAGGTTGGGCCTCATAACATAAGAACTTGGGGGAGCTCCCTGGTGGTCTAGTGGTTAAGGATTTGGCACTTTCACCGTTGTGGCCCAAGTTCAATCCTTTTTGGGGAACTGAGGTCTCGCAGCCAAAAAAAATGAACTTCTGCCAGTGAGTCTCTGCCCCCCTCCCCCCAACGCATCCCTCAGGACCCATATCAGATTCTGTCCTGTCCATAAATACCTGCCCTGATTGACCTAGACTGGAAAGATCTCACCCTCCTCTGGATTTATTTGGCCAATTATTGTCTATTTGTAATCCAGTTGGCATTTAATAATTGACCACCTTATGTCTCTCGCTCACTGTCCTGGAATGTTATTTATAGTTCTTATTGTTATATAACTTTTTACTTGTCTTATGTCACAATCCATTTGGAATCTTGAGCACAGGAAACATATCTGAAGCCTTACCCATCGTAGATCTCACCGTTGCTGTGACCCCAGGGACCTCTGGCCCTGGAAGCTGCGCAGCGGCTTGATAGGCTTTGCAGAGTTATCTTCCCCAGGCTCTTAGTTCTGGCTAATTCTTTTGTGTCCCTTCTGCCCTGCTTTCGCTTCCAGGCGCCTCACTGTGAGCATGCTTTCTGCAATGCCTGCATCACCCAGTGGTTCTCTCAGCAGCAGACGTGTCCGGTGGACCGGAGCGTTGTGACGGTCGCCCACCTGCGCCCAGTACCTCGGATCATGCGGAACATGCTGTCAAAGCTGCAGATTGCCTGCGACAACGCTGTGTTTGGCTGCAGTGCTATCGTCCGGCTTGACAACCTCATGTCTCACCTCAGTGACTGTGAGCACAACCCCAAACGGCCTGTGACCTGTGAACAGGGCTGCGGGTAAGAGTCCTGCCTTTCTTCTACCCACAGAGAGGGGCCTTCCCGTTTATACCTGTCTGTGGACCTCCCACTCCCTGCTGAAGAGGTCTCCTGTGTGCATAGGCAAGGAGCGCTCTTGGCCTCCCTGGCTCCCTGCTCTAGGATCTGTTTCGTGCTGCTTTCCGAGCTACGATCTTTGTCCTCTTGCTTTAGTAAGAGAAGGGAGACAGTGATTCAGCAATCTGTGTGATACCACTAAAGACCGATTTACTTTATTCCTCCCCTTTGTCCAGTACTGCTTCTCTTTGTCAGATTCACTGCTCTAATTTCCAGGCCTCTCATATTACCTCTGGTCCTATTTTGTCTTTCTTTGGGGTGTAAAATATTTGGTTAATTCCTGATAGCTGGGGCTTTGAATCTAGGGCTTCTCAGAAGGAATGAGTCCACAGGCAGAATCTGCAGGAGGAACGCAGAGCCACGTGGGAGATAAAACACTGTCTCGAAGAAGGAAAGAGGCCCAGAGGAAGAAGACAGCAAAGGGATATGGTGGGTGGGGGAGCTGGGGAGAAGGAAGTGAAGGCAATAAACAAGAGAATGTTAGAAATGAATGAATGTTAGTAATTTCTGGTAGAAAAAAGCCCTCTCAGCAGATACCTGCCTGTGCCCACTTATCTCATTGAACTCTCCTGTTATGTTCTTTTCCCACCCTGGGTGGCAGCCTGGAGATGCCCAAAGATGAGCTGCCAAACCACAACTGTATTAAGCACCTGCGCTCAGTGGTACAGCAGCAGCAGACACGGATTGCAGAGCTGGAAAAGACCTCAGCGGAACACAAACACCAGCTGGCGGAGCAGGTAGGGCCTGGAGAACACAGAGTGTGTGCCTATGGGTGACAGGCATGGATGTGAGCAGCGGATCTGTGCCTGTGCTTGTGAGCCTGGTCAGTGGATACTCTGCCTGTGAATAGCAGCAAATCAGACTGGAGCTCTTCTTGTTCCTCATTATCCCATCAGTGGCATTCATTTATTTACCATTTATCAAATGCCTTCCCTTGAAGGCACTTTGCTAAGAACTGAGGGTACAGCTGGGATTGATACCGTCGTATCCCTGTCTTTATGAAGCTTCCAGTCTGGTTGTTCCTCAGACCTCTCGATTTCCTTCATTTTGTCTTTCATCTATTGTCTGTCTTAACCATTATCCCTTGTTCTCCTTCTCTCCGACAGAAGCGAGACATTCAGCTGCTCAAGGCATACATGCGTGCAATTCGCAGTGTCAATCCCAACCTTCAGAACCTGGAAGAGACCATTGAGTACAATGAGATTCTAGAGTGAGTGTTATTCGGGATGTGGAATCACTCATTCCATGTCCTGGTACTGAGCCCTGAGGAGAGAAGAGCAGGGAAGTGGCAAAGTAAGAAGAGGGCTGGGCTGGGGCCGCTGCTCCTCAGATGCTGGGATGAAGAACAAGAGGCAGAGGAGAAGGGGATCACCCTCAGCCCCAGTAGAGGGTAGATGGAAGGGAAAGCTTAGCCAAGAGTTAGGTGGGTACCCACATGCACAAAACGCTGTGTTAAAATATTGTCCCTGTCTTCAGGGAGTTTACAATTCAGAGAAGAGAGTGCAAAAATCCAGGAAAGTGATCTAAAGTGTGGCAAAAACAAGTGAAGTCTAAGATCCCTTTCAGTTCTGGAGTTCTACATAGTTCATAGACTAAACTGAGTGAGTCAGTCTATACAGTGCTGCATGGGACACAGAATAGAGGAATAATCGCTTCATTCGGTATTCATTTTTGTTGAATACTTACTACTTCCCAGGCACCATGTGCTAAGTATTGGAATTTTCAGGAGAAACAACAGGAACCTTACACTTGTGGGGTTTAATCTGGTGAGGAACACGTGGTGACACTCAGATGGGACCACCTAGGGAAAGATCTGGAGTTTCTGAACCAATGATGGAAGGAAAAAAGGAGGAATTGGGTTAGGCTGAGCGCAGAGCAGGCAGTCGTTACTGTTAGGAGGAAAGCCAGTGCAGAGAAAGGGGCTGACCTTCACTGACCCCCTCCAACTCCCTCCACACAGGTGGGTGAACTCCCTGCAGCCTGCACGAGTGACCCGCTGGGGTGGCATGATCTCCACCCCTGACGCTGTGCTCCAGGCTGTCATCAAGCGCTCCCTGGTGGAGAGTGGCTGTCCTGCCTCTATTGTCAATGAGCTGATCGAAAACGCCCACGAGCGGAGCTGGCCCCAGGGTCTGGCCACGTTAGAGACAAGACAGATGAACCGGCGTTACTATGAGAACTACGTGGCCAAGCGCATCCCTGGCAAGCAGGCTGTTGTTGTGATGGCCTGTGAGAACCAGCACATGGGTGACGACATGGTGCAGGAACCTGGGCTCGTCATGATCTTTGCGCATGGCGTGGAAGAGATATAGGAGATCTTGATGGGCTCTCTGGAAGAGATGAAGATCTGAAGATCCAGTTACTCCAGCAGCAGGGCCCCAAGTCCTCCCCACTTTTCTTAATACCGTGGCTTACCCTGGAGCCACACGTGTCCCAGCTGTGCCACCACTGAGGGGGACCACAGAGCACTCTGCTCAGCCTTTTAGGTGGGAAACCCAGATTCCTTCCTTTTGTCTAATTTTTTCCCCCAAGATGTCTGTAAATTTTCCACCTGATTGGGAAAGTCCCCATCTCTATTTCTGTTTTCCTGCCTAGGGTCCCTGGTTCCAGATATTTTCAGAAAGCACAAAGATACTCATTTTAGATAGAGGATCAGGATGGAGTGAGGAATCTCTAACTGTTCCCCTCCTCCAAAACCTGGGACTCCAGATGAGGCAGGTCTGTTGACTCTGAACAGCATTTAGAGGGCAGCTGTGGGGAGCAGACATCCTGAAGAAATGGTAGAGTGGAACAAAAGCCTAGAAATAAATAATGAGGCCAGTAGGCCATCGCTGGTGGCCCTTAAGGGAAGACTGGACCTCGGTGCCAAGCAATACCCACCAGGCCACTTAAAGGTGTGGGCTCCTGCCGGGCCTGCGGGTGTACAGTTGGGGATGCCGAATATTTTCAGATGAGCTCTCCTTTCCTACACTTTATCATGGCTAGGCAATGACAGGGTTGAGGGTGAGGCGTTAGTCTCCTGGGGTGAATGTGCTCAGCAAGAAGCAGGTTGCTGGCTTCTGCTGCAGTCGGGTGGGTGCTGCCTTTGTGGCACGGGCCATAATAGCCCCCTAGACCCCTCGCCAGCCCTGTGATTGTAACTAGTTATTTTGGTAACTTTCTTTCACTCTTTCCCTCCCACTTTTTTTTTTTTTAAAGAAAGGCCTGATTATGGCTACCCCACTTTTCTAGCCCAGCCACGTTGTTGGCAATTTAATTTATTTACCTTTTTTTTTTTTTTTTAAGAAAGGAAAAAGAAAAAAAAAGTTAACAAAACAGAAAACTTTTCTTTTGCTGTTCCTGTTGTGGGGATTTTTGGATAGGGTGGGACAGGGCTGGGGTCTTTTATATTTTTCCTTTTCAGCACAACCTTTGGCTTTAATATAGGAAGGGCCATGGGAGCCCCTGGCTGAACTGAAGCCTACCCCAAGCCTCCATAACCCGTCTAGGATGAGGCGCTTCCTCTATTCCAGTGATGGATGTGACCGTCCAGCATCACTGACTATGCCCTAGAGAACTGTGCTCCCAGCCTCACCAGGGTCTCATGGTAAAACTCTGGATTTAATTTTGAAGAAATCCTACCCGCCACCAGCCCTACCCTAACACCCAGTTTCCTTGGAGATATATAGCTGGGTTCTAAGCTTCACCAGGCAAGACGGGATGGAAATCCTGTCACTGAGTACAGGCTGTGTTGTCTCACCCATACCCGCCATGGGCTTCAGCTCCATTTCAAGCTGCCCAGGGCATTCCTTCATCCCTGGGGTGGCCAGCAGAGTAAGAGAAGGGGAGGGGTAGTGGGTGTGATTATCTTAATATGCAGGTGAGAGAGGGGCTAGAGGAAGATGGCCATAGGACAGCTTGGAGTTTTATCCCAGGCCAGCTTGCTGTGGGTCTGGTAGTTGGGTCATGGCTCCACTGGGACTGTGGGGAGGAGAGGGACACAGCTTGAAGGCGGTGAGGAACAGTCATATGTTCCAGCTCCGGGACGTTGTGCTCAGGAATTTGAAAACGCTGCTATACTTAGTCTGGTTACTACATTTCTTCCACTCCCCTCTGCCCCTGCCTGCCTTACCCAGGCCCACACCCTCCTGTTATCACCTTCAGATGGAGCCAGGAAGCTCAGTCAAGGCTTCCCTACCCTTTGCACTAGTGTCTCTGCAGGTCACTGGTTGTGTTATACATGTGCTGTTTCATGGTATTGACTGCACTAATAATAAATCTTTTACTCAGCTCTCTCAATTCTTAATTCATATCACTCCCCTCCTGGAGGTTCTCCTCTGCTTTGGCCTTTCTCTACCTTAATTCCCTGACTTCTTCCTTGCTCTGTAACCAACTCTTGTCTTTGGGCTGACCTCTGTTTTAGGAGGTCTGTGTGGAAGGAGTGTACCCTCCTACGCCCTTCCCTCCTGTCTCCTGTTCTGTAGAGCTGAAGCGCTCTTGCTAGTGATCTGGACTGTGTTATTTTCAGAGTTTTCCTTTGCTGCAAATCCATGTCTTCCCAAGGTGCTCTGGGATTTGGGGACACTTTCTGTAGACCATATGCAAGTACCTTTCCCCTTGTCCCACAAACACCTTTGCTTTGGAATCTGGGATTCCATGGCAGGCAGAGAAACCTCCACCTAACCAAAAAAGTAAACATGAGGAAAGGAACCTGGAACGACTGCCTGCTGTGATTGTCAAACCCGATAAACCCTTCTGTAGGCGTTTACTGCCACTTTCCCTATCATGAGAAAAAAAATCTTTTACCACAGTACTGTATTTTAAATTTGTTGAGCATTTACTGTGCACCTAATATAAACCTAATAGTACTCTAGACACTTTAGAGGGGCAAAAAAAAGCATAAGAACACTCCTGTGCACATGGAATCTACTACACTTTCATATACACAAGATCTGATTAGAAGATGCTGATAAACACATCATGGTATAGACCACGAGTGGCAACATATATGCTCTAGTGACAGTAGTGCTTTTTTTAAGTTTCTTTAAAATAATGTTTGGAGAAGGCAATGGCACCCGAAAATTATGTTTAGAACCTGCTGCTCATTCTTTTGAATGTTATGAATGATGCCAAATCTTTTAGGGTAGGCCTGGTTTTTGGAAACAATACTCACTGAATGTCTATTTTGCAAGAACTCAACTAGGGTGGGGCTGGGGCTGGTGGTTCATATAGCAAAATGGCACCTACCTTCACAGAAGTTACTCCCCGATGGAGATAAATGTTCAATCAGTTCAGTTCAGTTGCTCAGTCATGTCCAACTCTGCAACCCCATGGACTGCAGCACGCCAGGCTTCCCCATCCATCACCAACTCCTGGAGCTTGTTCAAATTCATGTCCATCGAGTTGGTGGTGCCATCCAACCATCTCATCTTCTGTCGTCCTCTACTCCTCCTGCCTTCAATCTTTCCCAGCATCAGAGTATATAATAAGACATCATAAATGTGGGAAGTGGATCTTGCCACAAGCAGTATGTGAGCAGAGTGAAGATAAAGCCCTGGGTTCCAGGAAAGACTTTTCCGGGAGACATGGTATCTTGTTCTACATCAGAGGTTAGGACGTGGTATATTGTTCTAGATCAGAGGTTGGCAAACTACAACTTGAATCTTGCTGCCTGATTTTGGAAAAAAAAGTTGTACTGGAACACAGCCATGCCCATTTGTATTTATGTATATTGTCTCTGGCTGCTTTCAGATTACAGCAGTAGAGCTGAGTACCTGCCATAGAACTATGGCAAAACCTAAAATGTGTGCTACTTTGTCCTTTATAGAAAATGTGCCAACCTATTTTAAGGTCAGGAGAACGGGCAGGGAAGTAAAGAGCGTTGCTTGTTTTAATTTTTTGTTTTTGTTTTGTTTTTTTTTAGTATATGCCTTTGAAAAATCAGAATTTTTCTGCATTGTCAAAATAACAAATGCTTAAAATTAACAATGTATCCTTAATCTAATACAAACTTATATTCGCAGTTCCCCAATTGTCCTAAGAAAAATACTTTTAGAGCTGATTACTCTCCAACCTGGATCCAATCCAGGAACCATGTGGTTATACCAGGTTATGTGTTTTAACTCTGTCTGGATTCCTTAAACAACCTCTTTTTGGTAACATTAATTTGTTGAAGAGAATAGGGTCAGTTGTCCAGAGAGTGGTCTTTTGAATTTGACTCCTTCTTGACAATGTCCTTTAACTTATTCTTCAAACCGCTATTTTTCCTAAACAAGATTAGATCTAGAGTCAGAGAGATTCTTTTTTTTTTTTTTTTTGTTCATGCCATGTGGCTTGTGGGATCTTAGTTGCCCAACCTGAGATTGAACCCAGGCCCTCAGCTGTGAAAGTGTGGAGTCAGAGCCCTACCAGGGAATTCCCTGGAGTCAGACAGAGGGAAGTTAACCAGTTCTGGGAATAAAAGACATCTCAGGGGAGATGTTCTTTATGTTGTGTAACATTAGAACATAGGCCCAGTTGTCCCACTATTACCCTGATCTCTTCACTGTACACTTTCATCATTGAGAGGTTTTTGAAGCTGGCTAGGTGACAAATATGTGCCCTGAGAGAAGGGGCAGCTGGCAGTACAGATCTGATTGGTTACTGCTATACAAGAATAGAGACCCAACACTGCTCCTGACTTTTTTCAAAAACTTGTGGACATCCTAATGTTTATGCTAAATATCACAACTTTTAAATGTTGGCTCAATTTTTAAAATGTGGGCCAAAAAAACATGGTTCACCAGTTTTCAACCTCTGTTTTAGGCTGAAATAATAGCATGAATAAAAACAATTGGAAGTGAAGGATATATTGAAGAAGGAGGAATGTGATCTGAAGCATAGAGTTTGTTGAAAGAAGTAATGGAAGACAAAATAATTTGGGGCTGATTCCTGGAAAGCATTGATATGGCAGGGAATTTGGACATTAGTTTTACAGATAAGTTCTTGAGAAGAGACGTGACTTGTAATTCATGGTTCTAGTGATGATAGAAAAACAATGAAAATTGGATGATAACATTAGTAAGCTTTGCACTAATTCACATGAGAGGATTAGAGCTTGAAATGACCAGGAAAGAGGACAGAGGAGGGGAGAAAAATCAACAGGTTAACTGACCTTGGTAACTGACTGGATTCACTCAGCCAAAATTTATAGCATAAGTATCAAGTGCTAGACTGGGTTCTGGGCATTTGAGATATACAAATAATTGTATATTCCTTGAAAGGAATTTGAAGCTTGGGTGACATACACTTGAACAAATAATGGGAAATACAGAATAGCATACTGCTAATATGTATGTTTAATGCAGTGGGACAATGAGGAGGAAAGGGGTCAACTCCCTACCCTACCCTGGTGGGATGCAGGAGGGAAGTCTTTCCAGGAATCACTAGAGCTGAGTTCCAAATAGGATCAGATATTGGCAGTGAGGAAAGGGACTAACAGTCAGATTGAGCATGTATTGTGAGTCATGAGCTAAATATTAAGCATCTAGTCATCCCAGCAGTTTTATAAAAAGATTATTATCATCATCACTTTCTATGTGGGGAAACTGAGACAAAGGACAAAGTTCATGTAGCTAATAATCAGAACTGGGGGACTTCCCGGGCAGTCCAGTGGTTAAGAATCAGCCTTCCAATGCAGGGGGCATGGGTTCAATCCCTGGTCAGGGAACTAAGATCCCACATGCTGTGGGTTGTGGCCAAATTTATTTTTTAAAAATCAGAACTAGGATTTGAACCCAGAATTCATTCCAGAGCCTGAGTTGCTAACCAGTGCACATAAAAAGGGACACTTAATTAAAGGTGAGTCACAGATAAAGACTGAGGTTTCTAGTCTGTGAGTGAGAGGACATGTCATTAACCTGAATAGCGAGGAGAAGATGATGAGCAGGTTTGAAGAATGAAGTAATGAGCTCATTTGGGGAAAAATGGGTTGGAAGTGCTTCCCCATAGAGGGGGTTGGCTAGAAAACAGAAATGTGGGTCTATAGCTTAAGAGCAAGAAGTTAGGGTTAAAGATGTGGATTTGGGAATTATCAAGAAATTCCAGGAATGATAGCAGCCACTAAAGGAGAGAACAGAAGGCTAAGAATTCTTTTGTGTGTGTGTGTGTGTGTCTAATCCTTATACTTTATTCCTAAATGAGCCAAATATGACTTTAGACAATTGAGAGGATTCTTGAGCATTACAAGCTATTGCTGCATTTGGACTCCAAGTTATGGGAAATTTGCCCAGCCTTTATATAAACTTTTAACTGAGACTCAGTAGGCCCAAACCGACAAGCTGGTTTGGTCCCCAGAGACACAAACGGCTTTTAAAGCTCTTCAAACTGCTCTCTTACAGGCTCCAACTTTGAGCTTGTCCACAGGATCAGAGTTTAGTTTGTTACTGAAAAAAGGCTATGGCCACATTGCTTAAGGGTAATTGTTGCTATTGTTTTACTAATGCCTATAGCTCATA
This sequence comes from Bison bison bison, assembly GCF_000754665.1. NCBI lineage: Eukaryota > Metazoa > Chordata > Mammalia > Artiodactyla > Bovidae > Bison > Bison bison. Next base: position 805,170 of record NW_011494687.1, on the reverse strand, counting down.
AGTTTACTAATGGGTGAAATTTTACTGTACTGACTTCTCATGATGTAAGTGGGATCTTAAACTCTAAAGTTCAGAGTGACAATGGCTCCGTCTTTAAAGCTGCTATAACTCAAGGGATGTCAAAAGCTCTAGGAATAGAGTATCACACTGTTGCTTGAGATGCCAATCTTTCGAAAAAGTTGAAAAGGCTAATAACATTATTAAAAGACATCCATGTAAGCTAACTCAGGAAACACAAGACAGTTGGTTTATAGTTCTACCCGTAGCTTTAATGAGGGCTCGAACTACCCACTCCTCAAAAGGGACTGTCTCTATGACAGACTGTTTTTGTGCACAGATATTGTCATAGATTCTGAAGCCTTAAAATTAACTATGTGACTCAGCTTTTAGTTTTTCAACAGACATTGCTGCTGCTGCTGCTGCTAAGTCACTTCAGTCGTGTCGGACTCTGCAACCCCATAGACGGCAGCCTCCCAGGCTCCTCCACCCATGGAATTTTCCAGGCAAGAGTACTGGAGTGGGTTGCCATTGCCTTCTCCATAAGGCTAAGAATTCGACCTTAGGGAATTCCAGAAGTAATCTGGAACAAAATCTGGAAAATAAGATGCATGATAAAGGTGGCTAATGCTTCAGCTTTTTTTTTTTAAAGTAATTTTGAAGTAATCAATCATTTAAATGTGGCCCATAACCTAGCCATGAAGGAGCTCCAGAAATGTTCTGTGCAATGATAGCATTCCTGAAATAAGTGTAGGTTGAGATCATTTTGGCTCGGGTCCTCTAATTATTTGCTTTACTGGATAAACTACAGAGATCCAAGCCTTGTAACATCTGGAACAAGTTGACAAATTGGAAGGAGATAAGTTCCTGCATGTTCGATTTCCCCACATTAGCTTTTTAGTCACATAAAAGCAAATTTGATTAAGATCTAAGAATCTGCAGCTTAAAAAAAAAATCAGTATAGGGTAGAATTAGCTAGTCATTGGTTTTAAGGTGAGGAGACAGAAGGAACTTCACAAGAGAAAGAAGGAATGAGGCGGTGACTTAGACGTCCAACCCATTTAGATTGGGGCTATCTTACTGGAAGGACACAAGGATTAAAAAAATGGGTGGTTTAGGCAGGGCATACTGATAATAGGAGAATGTGTTTGAACAGATGGGGCACTGAAATTCCTAGATGAGATTAATTTGATGAAAGCAGTGTTTCAGAGATGTTTAAGTGGCGAAACTGGGGCACCTGGAAGGCCACTGTAACAGCGTGAAATAGGTGATATGATGGAGGAAGCAATGATTGATGAATGATGGATATGGCAGAAAAGAAAATGTCTGATGATTCTTAAGGTTGGAAACTAGATAGAATTGAGAGAAAGTATTAACAAATGAAAAAAGTTGAAAATGTGATTCAGGGAAGGAAGAAGTTTTGTGTTTTAGGTGACATTAGGTCAGCTATGCAGACATATAGGCAGCTAGAGATATGGGGCTTTCCTGGTGACTCAGCAGTAAAGAATCTGCCTGTCAAGCAAGAGATGCAGGTTCCAACCAGAAACCTCAGGTTGGAAAGACCCCTAGAGAAGGAAATGGCAACCCACTCCAGTACTCTTGCCTGGGAAATCCCATGGACAGAGGAGCCTGGCAGGCTACAGTCCTTGGGGTCACAAAAGAGTCAGACATAACTTAGCGACTAAACACCAAGGCAGCTTGAGATATAGGACCATGGTGTGGCTGAAAGTTCATGCTTGGAATAGTAGTTTGGGGTTTGTGGCTTGGGAGGAGAAGAGCAAAGCTTTTGTAGAACTTCACAGAAGAAGGGAGAAAATAGATGAGATGGAGAAATAGTGTTCTAAGAGAAAAGCAAGAATGTACAGTGTCTCTCAAGCCCAGTAAGAAATCAATGGCTTCAAACATAGCAAAGTTTTCTACCACAGGGTATTAAAGATAGCATGGAGCTAGAGGCAGAAGGTATAGATTTTAAAACAAAAAAAAAGTAGAAAACAACATGGCGATTTGGAAGTGTCAAGTGAAGTCATTGTTTTGTTTGTCCTGAATTAATGAAGGATTGAATGAGTAGAGTAGGAGAATTTTAATCTGTTATGAAAGGCTATTCATGGAAGGTTCTTTAGGAGGTTGAAATGAGTGGGGCTTGCAAGCCAAGGTGCAGAAGTAACTTCAGGGCAGAAGAGCAAGGACAAATATTGAATCAGAAACTAAAGAATTCCAGGGGGTAGAATATAATAAATATGTAAGAATAGTGAGAAAAGGATTATGAAACACAAAACAGAAGGACAGAAAGATAAGATTTGTTGGGATGGAAGGGTGAAGAAATTGTGATGGGCAATGGGGATGGTAAAATTTTGAAATTCTCTCTTGTGCATGACAGTTCAAAGTCTTGGCCTCTCACCTCCAACACTACAAGGGAAGCATTTGAGAATGGAAAGTAGTATCTGAGGTACCAAACAACCTCAACCAGCTTATTCTGGATCCAGATCCTCCATTTTGTAAACCATGAGGCCTCTTCTCCTCACAACATAGTTGTCTGCTGCCCTCTGCTGGTCAATTTTGATCTTGGCTCTTCAGATAATTAAATTTGAGAGCATGCGCAAAACCAGGACTTGGTAGGAAGCCCAGTACAGAACCTATTAGATTATATTCATTCAGTACATTTTTTTTTTAAATCACATCCATGTCTAAGGCCTAATAGAGGAGGTGCAAAAAAGAATAAAATACACAGTCCTAACTCTCAAGAAGCTCTCATGCAGTCCAGTCTGAGTGAAGATTAAAATATGTACACGTTAAAAAAAAATCCACATACTCAAAACGATTTTTTTGGAGTGGCTTAAATGTGCCAAGAGTATATATTCTACAAGGGAAGAAAGATTTCACATAGTAAGATAAGGGAATAGGATATGTGAGTGACGAGTGGTTAGAGAAGACTTCCCAGGAGAACCAATATTTAATGGAGACTGAGAAGAAAGTGAGGATGAGAGATGATTTCAGGCAGAGAAAAGCATGAACACAGACAAATATTATACCAGGAACTAAAAGAATACCAGTGGATGAAATGTAGTGAATATGAAAGAATGGGGAGAAGAAAAAAAAAGGGACCATGATAGGGTTTAAGGTCCCAGGCCAGTGTGGATGCTTTAGATAATATCAGTGTGGATAGATCACAATGTAGATGCATTACATACATCAACACGTGCAGTCCTCACATGAAGGCTCCAGCAAGGGGTGGGGGTCCAGCCTGCACTCACTTCTGAGAAAAGTAGACACAGTTGAGACTATTTAGGAGGTAGAATAAATATAACTTATTTTATTTTACTTAAAATTTGCAGAAGCACATAAAAGGAGATGCCTTGAATACAACCTAATGGATGGTAGTAGTAGACTGATAGGTTCTAGCTGTTGTAATCAAGAACCTCAAAGAGCAGGTAAAGAGACATGCTGGATGGAAAGTATGGGGGGATAGCGGTATGGTGGGGGGAGGCAGTGGCAAGGAAAAAAAAGCATAAATGGAAAGAGCAGCATGAGATAGATATGAGATATCTCATATGCAAACAAAGTTTGCATACAGAGTTTGAAACTCTGCTTGCATATCTCATGAGACAGCATAAGAATGACAGAAAGGTGGGAAACTCCAAAAAATAAATGTGTAAAAAACTCTATGAATTACCTTTGGATCCCTGCCCTCTGGGGAATCTTCTTGGGAATGTGGCTGTGCAAGAAATCAAATACAAAAAGAACATCCTCAACAAGAATCCTAGATATTCCCCACAGTGAGAAACTGGCAAGAGGAAGAACCGGCTGAGGTTGAGTACAGGACGGTTGGAGAAGGATCAATTCCCTAGCTAGGAACTTGGAACACGGAGAATTTAGAACACTACCTGGCACATAATAAGCACATGATAAAAAGTGAGTTATCTTCGTACACTCTGGCTCCAGCCAGATTGGCAGTGTTGATGTTTCAATAGATTATTCCCCACAAGCTCTGTGATCCCTGAGACGTAGCACCTCAGGGAAATCCTTGTGAGAGAACGCCTTGTTTCCAGGATCTTCACGGTACAGAGACCTACAAGATGTGACGTCTGGTCATTAAATTCAGAGGTGCCCTTTTTATCTGGAGTTTGACTATTAAAAGCACAACTAGCATTCACATTCCCGAACAAAACTTAACCCTTCTTGAACCAAATCTTTTGCTACGCCCTCCCGAAAGAATGAAACAAGGAATGTCGAAACTGCTTGCAAACCTGAAGTTACAGAATTCTCTAAGTGCGTTGTATCCTAGCAGCCAATACAGTTGTACATAATTAAACGCTTCTTGTGGTCATCCTCAGCCCCTTTCTTCCCCCAAATCCAGGGGTGAGACCTTCTGGCTTCTGTTTCCGATACAGAAAGGGAATGGCACGAAAGACACGTGGAAGCCAAGAGGTTTCCTTCACACACACCCTGAAGGGGAAAAAAAGCGCCCGTCACGAACAGGATTCGAACCTGTGCGGGGAAACCCCATTGGATTTCGAGTCCAACGCCTTAACCACTCGGCCACCGTGACTTCCAAGACCGCCCTTCACCGAGCACTTACAGAAAGGGTCCGTACAACGACCCGGAGCGGCTGCTGGCAACGGGAAGTTGGGCCAAGCCCAAACACACAGCCTGTGACCTCCTCACATTCCGCTCCTTACCTCTGCCTCCACGCCGCTCAAAGGAAGAGTCGGGTGGATCGGGTGACCCAAGGAGGAAGGGTCTCCCGCCCCACAAAGATGAGGGTCTCAAGGAGCGCAAAGCTGTTTAGGAAGCATTGGCGAGGCCTGCAGAGGAAAGCAGTTGGAGAGGAGGGGCTGGGTCCCCGGGGTGGTGGCTAGGGGACCCCTGGGGTTAGGCCTGGGACAAGGCGTTAGGGGCGAGGGAGGCTCAGAAGGAGTTTAAACGGGGCACTTCTGGGGATGGATGAAAGGAAGAAACTTCTTGCGGAAACGGGTCCAGGGCTCCTCGGGATTAGGGGCTTTGTGGGGTTAAGAAATGTGTAAGGTGAGGACCACTGAGATCTGGGCTGGGGGCTCCTCAGGCGACCGGCATCCCCCTAGGGTAGGATAGAGAGGTACCCCACTCCCTCGGCTGAGAGGCAAGAAAAGACTTCAGGTCAGGTAAAGGGCGATCTCAGGGGAGTGTGCGCCCCCTC
>NW_011494687.1:786817-799716 GCF_000754665.1 Bison bison bison | reverse complement strand
CACCGTGACCCAGTTCGACAACGTGCGGCTGTGGCTCGGCAAGAACTACAAGAAGGTACGCGGGCAGGGCCGCGCGGGGGGCCGGGGGCGGGACAAAGGGACCGAGGCCCCGCGGCTCCCCCCACCCCCACGCCCCTGCCCACCCTCCCGCGGCCCGCGGCCCCTCCCCCGCGGCCCCCGGACGCGGCCCCAGCGCGCCCTCCGCCGCCCCGCGCCCCTCCCCCAGCCTCTTTTAACAACCACCCCCCTCACCCCCGCCTCTGGTTCCAGCCCCCGCCCCCAGTACTGCGCCCTCTGCCCCTTGTTTTTCTCCACTGGCCCGGCGGGTCCCGGTGCCAGCTGCCCACCCTCCATAAGCCATCGCCTTCCGGGCTTTTCCGGGAGAGACGGTCGGGGGTGGACGGGTGCCGAATGTACCCCCCACACACACCCGAGCGTGCCCGCCACGGTGCCCGCCAGAGCTCCCCACGGAGCCAGGTACCAGCAGGGCTGAGGCCTCGCCGGTGCTTTGTGTATATTCAGAGAAAGATGATGAAAGCCGGAGGATAAACAGCCCCAGAGCAGGCCCTCGATTGCTCACCAGCCTGAAAAAGGCCCCCGCCCCGGGATCACCTGTCTACCGCCCGCCCCCCATCTCCGTACAAGGGATAACAGAACCTCTTTGGGAGTCAGGGTATAGGAGTTCCTGGGCAGCTACCCCTTCTAAAACCATTGCTCAACTTCACAATGAAATCACCCCACCACCTGGCCTTGCATTGCCTTGGGTTTGGGGTTCAGAGACTAGGATGCAGTTTGTGTCTGGAGTCCCCCATCCCATAACAGGAGATAATAAGGTAGTGAACAAAGGGTTCAAACCTTACCTGTCTTATACCAGACCTCTTCCTGGTGATGTCTTTGTCTTTAGGCCTGGTTGAAAGGAACATCTCTGCGTAGGGCTTTTCTCTGGAGTCTCTTTTCTCTGCGTCTCTTCCTTCTCATTGCCCCCAATAAGAGGTTCTCAGACTTTCCTTCAGCTCCCCAGTTCTTCCTGCTCAGCCCTGCAACCTGTCAGAAGTGTGATGGGCCGGTGGAGAACGCCCCTCTGATCCTGGTTATGAGTCTGGCTCTGTTCTCAGAGGTCTCTCTGGGTTTCAGAGCTTGACCAACAGCTGCTGGGTCTGTGGCTTGTCTCTACACCAGCGTGAGGCTCTGGCTCCCAGGCATCTACCTTTCACCTTTTGGACAGGAGATCAGTCTAGGGGCTTAGTGTCTGGCCCTGGGGGGATTGACAGCCTGTGACCTAGTTCAGCTGTCAAGCTCTTAGCTCTTTGTCATTTATCTTTTCTTTCAAGGATCTCTTTACACCTCCCACCAAAAGGTGCACTTTTTTCTATGGTCGGGGTTGAGGAAGGGGATCAAAAGGTAAAGTTAGCCTCTTCGCACAGTTTTACATGAGAACTGAAGGCTAGGATGCTAGGTCGCATAATATGGAAATATTTAAGAAGGCCCAGGCTTGCCTGCGTTCAATACAATTTCCTCAAGAAGGGTAGATACTGGCTTGCTATTTCCCACCTGGCTGGGCAGTAGCTGTCTTTTTTCCCTTCTAGGAGGGCATGTGAAGACATGCGCCCTATATTGCTTCTTTGCACCTTTCTTATCAGGCTGTATTATAGGGGGAATCTTGACCTTCCACACCATTACTCAAAGAAGTAGACTGCTGTCTCCCTTAGAGCATTCCAGATGTTGCTTCTGTGACCTGATCCCTATGAATCTTCACAGTTTTACAACTCGGTGCCATTGGCTAAAGATTGGGATCCTGCAACTCCATTTTTAGGATGTAGTTGAGGGAGAGTAGGAAGCTGCCTATACCACCAGCACCCAAGACTGGTACTGGTAGTAGGCAGCTGCTGAATGTCATCTTCTTGGTGAGGGGCACCTCAGGGCTTCCTTCTGCCATTTTCTTTCTAAGAGATTAGGCATGTGGGGGAAGAAGACACTATTTCTATCCCAGATGCTTCCAGAGCTCCTGGGGAAGAAATAAGGGAGACGGTGGAAAATTGATTTGGGGTCTGTTTTTCTCTCCTTTTCCCTGTTTCCCCAGTATATACAAGCCGAACCACCCACCAACAAGTCCCTGTCTAGCCTGGTTGTACAGTTGCTACAATTTCAGGAAGAAGTTTTTGGCAAACATGTCAGCAATGCACCGCTCACTAAACTGCCGGTGAGTGCGAAAAAGCAAGGGGGCAAATCTGAGAAGGAGTTGTCTTTTGTGTTTTTATAAATCTTCTAGTTTTTGAGGTTTGGGTGACTTCCTACCATCCCTTTCCCTGGTTGGGGTGTTACTGGCTTGGCAGAGCCCTCAGTTTACCATCCCCTTTGTCCTAGTAATAGTTCTTGCAACAGGTTATCTCAGAGTATCGAAACTCAGTCATGAAACTAATGGCATGGTGAAAACATGTGAGATTTGGATTTGCACACTCTTGTGTTCAAATCCTGGCTCTGCCACTTGGTGTCTCTGTCATCTTGGACAAGCCATTTATGCCTTTTGAGTCTTGGTTCCTTTATCTCTCGATGGGATTAATATACCTACCTTGTAGGTATAACCTGTAATGATTAACGAGGTAACCCAGTAAAGGGAATCCAGCAAGGGACAGAGTGGGGCTTTGTGAATATTGGTTTCTTTCTCTCCCCTCTTCTAGGCTACAAGATAGAATGGCACAGGGGTTAAAGAATTCCAGCTTTGAGAGGGAGATCAGTTCAGCATAAGATTTTGTGAAAGGATTGTTAAATCATAAGAGAATTTAGGATGTAACTGTCACATACTTCTTCCCTGTCTCAATTTTGTAGATCAAATGTTTCCTAGATTTCAAAGCAGGAGGCTCCCTGTGCCACATACTTGCAGCTGCCTACAAATTCAAGAGTGATCAGGGATGGTGAGATGCCTTTTCTTCTCTCTGTACTTCTTACATTTAGTTTAAAGGAAATCCCCCTTTATGATTCCCTGGGGTCTTTGTGGGGTGGGAGAGGGTAGACATTCTTGCAAGTCTTTTATTTTGCTAGATCAGCAGACCTGACCTGCTAGGTCAGAAAAGTGGCTGGGAGTCAGAGCTAAGAGTCTCTAAGAATGAGTGAATATGAGTATGTGTGTCAGTGTGTGTATTGTAGAGGAAAAGGGATTCTTAGGTTGACATCTCAAGCCTTTCTTTGTCCTTTCAGACTAAGTACAAAGTGATTTGTGAAGTTGAGATCAGTGAACCCCAGATCCCAGGCGATTTTGGCACAGCTGAAGGCAAAATTGCCTCCTAATCTCCCATGTTAAAATAATCATATATGCTAACCTCGTCCCCAGACTTGAACTATACCACTCACTAGATTATTGCTTCTTTATAAGGCGGCGTTACGATTTCCAGAATCCATCACGCATGGACCGCAATGTGGAAATGTTCATGACCATTGAGAAGTCCTTGGTGCAGGTAATAGTCAAGAACTCCCCCACTTATCTCCCTTCCCTGGATGAGAATCCCAAACACCCCTTCCCTGTAATCTCATCCCACTTATTTCTTCTCCCCACAGAATAATTGCCTGTCTCGACCTAACATTTTTCTGTGCCCAGAAATTGAACCCAAACTGCTAGGGAAATTAAAAGACATTATCAAGAGACATCAGGTGAGTGGGTGGGTCAGGAGAGGTTTTAGAAACTCCTTGACTCTTTTTCTGATGTTTTGCATACAATAAGCAGCCCCACGGTAGCCCTACCTATTTGGAAGAATATTAGAATTAAAGCTTTAAGCCTCTGTTTCTGTTTCTCCCATTCCCATTCTTGGCAGGTTTAGATCACTGTTCCTAGAGACTGCATAGGCCTGAGGGGAAAAGCATCTATTCCCCTGAGCTAGAGATTGCCTGATTTGAGATCAATGAGATCTTTGCTCTCTGGAACTCTGTAATAACAAGCAGCTGTCATTGGGACATACAGGGACATAAACTTGACTGTTCATTTCCCATGTGTAACAGATTATCTATTCAGAGGTTTATCTGTAGCAATTTAAAATTCTTTGATTTTTCACCATTATTAGCAAAGTCCCAGCCGTTTCTCTCTGCCACTCAGCCGATGTGTATTTAGAGAATGCAAACCAACTTTCTTACCATTCTGATACCATATGATTATGAAGGCAGATCTATGGTTAAATCTTACTTTGGTTTATTTACATTCATGACTAATTCAAAGAGGACCACACTTCCCTGCTTCTCTTTATGTCATCCAGGGAACGGTCACTGAGGATAAGAACAGTGCCTCCCACGTTGTGTATCCCGTTCCAGGGAACCTGGAGGAAGGTAAGACCTGGGTTTTCTTGGTCACTGCAGTGGATGGCTTGGACTGGGAGGTGGAGGACCACTCAATAGCTGTGCAGTGCCTGGGCTCCTCCCTCCTTAGAACCCTGAATCTTCTTACCACCCTTGTTCGTATTCCCAAGTGCCCTGCTGCAGCAGGTGTTGTATACAGAGTTCTTTTGAATATATACCCTTTTAGCTCATGTCTCACCCTGCTCTGTCTCTGTCCTCAGAGGAATGGGTACGGCCAGTCATGAAGAGAGACAAGCAGGTTCTTCTGCACTGGGGCTACTATCCTGACAGGTGAGAATGGGATCTGGGGACAAATTTAAGTACAAGAGCCAGACTGAAAAGCCCTAGAACATCTAGTAAAGCAAGAAGGCACTTTTTGAGGGTTGTTTTTCGCTCTGTTAGTTTGTTCTCCCACCTATTATGGGAACCCTCTTGTCTGTCCTGTGGGAAGTTTGGGCTTACTGGACAAAGCTTAGGCCAAAAGGATTGGGGCTTTGTGTGTGAGATGGTTATCCTAGTATGAGTTTTGGTAAGTAAACATTAGAAATAATCTAAACATCTAACAGTGGGGAAATGTTTCAGCAAATTTATGCATCTAGTCAGTGGGCTATTTTACTTTATTTAAAGTGATAGAAATACCATACATAATTTATAAGTAGGTATTGCAAAAAGTAGGGTGTAAAATGACATGTAGTATCATTGCCATTATGTAAAAACAAAATAATAGGGGAAAAAATTGTAGAAAAAAGTTACTGGAGAAAACATATATTGAATGTCACAGTGCTTGTGTTAGGATGATTTCTTTATATTTTTGAAACATTTTATAATCATTTTTATTACTATATAGTGAAAAGAATCCCAATATTAATTGGAAAAAACAATCATACCCAACAAACCATACAAAAATTAACCCAACAACCCGATATTTTTTGTAAATGGAAAAAGTAAAAGGTTTGCCCTTTATTTTTCCACAACTCTATCCCATTGATTGTGCTTCACGCTCAATTTCCCATGGCAGTTATGACACATGGATCCCAGCCAGTGAAATTGAAGCGTCTGTGGAAGACGCTCCAACTCCTGAGAAACCTAGGAAGGTGAGCTTTCCTTGTCCGCCCTCCCTCCCCCAAGAAGAATACTGGGGCCAGACCGCTCTTGGAGGTGAACAGAGAGGCTCCTGGGCCCTTGGATTCCTCTGTTAAGGGTCCCCAGACAGAACGAAGGCTTCCAGGCCTCTCCCCAGGACAGTATGCCTTTGTACTTCAGGTTCATGCAAAATGGATTCTGGACACAGACACCTTCAATGAGTGGATGAATGAGGAAGACTACGAAGTAAATGATGACAAAAACCCTGTCTCCCGCCGAAAGAAGATTTCAGCCAAGACGCTGACAGATGAGGTGAAAACTCTTTTTCGTTTCTCCTGAGCCCTTAGTACAAGTCTCAGAACAATCTTCGCTGGAGATTGTTGGCTGACATCTGCCCCAATTGTTCAACGGGCAGGTGAACAGCCCAGATTCAGACCGACGGGACAAGAAGGGGGGGAACTATAAGAAGAGGAAGCGCTCCCCCTCACCTTCACCAACCCCAGAAGCCAAGAAGAAGAATGCTAAGAAAGGGTAGGCCACCCCCTAACCGGCCCCTGCCTTCACTGCTCTGTCCATTCCCTGGTTAAGGAAGGAAGGACTAATCCCCTCCCATAACTACCAGGCGCTGGCCTACAAGGGAAGAGGAGATCTTTAGCTATCCAGTGTCTACTTCCGGTCCTGGCCACTCAAAGAGAGCTTAATCTGCAGATGAAAGGTCTTCGCCTCTTCCACTTACTTTGTAGTGATCAGTTTCTTCTTTGCTCAGTTCTGCTGTCGGGTTTTCTCTCCCTTTTTTCTTCCTTGCAGTTGTTTTTCTTAATTAATTTATTTTTGGCTGCATCTGGTCTTGGTTGCAGTGCTCGAGGTTGCTCAAGATCTTCCTTGCAGCTTGTGGGCTCTCTAGTTACGGCACACGAGCTCTAGGGCATTCAGGCTTAGTATTTGTGGCATGGGCTTAGTTGCCCTGCCACATGTGGGATCTTAGTTCCTGGAGCAGGGATCGAGCCCACTTCCCTGCATTGGAAGGTGGATTCTTAACCACTGGACCACCAGGGAAGTCCCTTCCTTGCAGTTTTATTGCAATGTAGCTGACATACAGCCCTGTAGAAGTTTAAGGAATACATCATGATTTGGTTTACGTACATTGTGAAGTGATTATCAAAGTGCATTTGGTAAACGTCTTTTGTCTCATGTAGATAGTAAATTAAAGAAATAGAAAAATAAGTAAAAAAATTCTTTTTCCTTGTTCTGAGAACCCTCAGGATTTACTCTTTTTTTTAATTTTTATTTATTTTTTTATTTTTTTCGCTGTGTTGGGTCTTCATTGTTGCATGGGCTTTTTTCTAGTTGTGACCAGCAGGAGCTACTCTGAATTGTGATGAGCACGCTTCTCACTGAGGTGGCTTCTCTTGTTGCAGATCATGGACTCTAGAGCACAGAGACTTCAGTAGTTGAGGCTCCCAGGCTCTAGAGCACAGGCTTAGTAGTTGTGTTGCAGGAGTTTAGTTGCTCCGTGTCATGTGGGATCTTCCCAGCCCAAGGATTAAACCCGTGTCTCCTGCATTGGCAGGTGGATTCTTAAACCATTGGACCAGCAGGGAAGCCCAGGATTTACTCTGCTAACAACTGTCGTGTGCACCATACACAGTGTTACTTACGTTTATCACATGGTACCTCACAGTCCCTTTGGGAGTTTTTCTTGCTTCCTTTCTATTGAACTCACCTTCCAGGCATTCCTTGTCCAAGGATGCCTGGATTCACTTTCACTCTCTTTCCTCTGCAGTCCTTCAACACCTTACACCAAGTCAAAGCGAGGCCACAGAGAGGAGGAGCAAGAAGACCTGACAAAGGACATGGATGAACCCTCACCAGTCCCCAATGTGGAAGAGGTGACATTGCCCAAGACAGGTATGGGCCAGGCCCAGCTCCAGGTATAGAGACTCTTACCCTTCACCTTAGCTGATTATTGAAGTCATTGTCATCACCACAGACAGTTCTCTAACTTCATTTCCATGTCTGAGTTGTGGACCATGCTGTCTCCAAACTTTTTTTTATTACACACCTGATAGCTCAGTTGGTAAAGAATCTGCCTGCAATGCAGGAGACCCTGGTTTGATTCCTGGGTCGGGAAGATCCACTGGCGAAGGGATAGGCTACCCTCTCCAGTATTTTTGGGCTTCCCTGCGGCTCAGCTGGTAAAGAATCCACCTGCAATGCAACAGACCTTGGTTCAGTCCCTGGGTTGGGAAGATTCCCCTGGAGAAGGGAAAGGCTATCCAGTCTAGTATTCTGGCCTAGAGAATTTCATGGACTACAGTCCATGGGGTTGAAAAGAGTCAGACATGACTGAGCAACTTTCACTTTCAATGTCAGTAAGATACACTTGAGCACAAATTATACACATGTAGTGTTCACCACTACTTTTAGGAACATTATAAAACACATATGTTATGTAAAATTAGGAAAATGTAGAGGATAAGATTAAAAAATAGAGGTTCTCATATTCTCGGCCTATATTCCAGTGAACCCCCTTTTGCATCCCCACTTTGGAGACTACTGTTCTGCAGTACTGCTTTATGTCTGTATTCCACAGACATCCAGGAGTGGGTTTCAGGAGTAGGGTGGGAAGGCCACTGAGAGAGGAGTTCCAGCTTTCACCCCTTCTTCCATCAGAGCAGCTCTCCTCTCTGTGTTTTCTCGGGTGAGCTTCTGTGTATGAATTCAGTGGAGGAAAATGTCCTCTGCTTTCAAAAATGTTTAAGATCCAGCCACTCCTCTACAGAATGATTTGGTCAGACTGTGTCAGTCCAGAAGAAACTTATAGACTTCTAGATGGAGATAAGGGGCAATTAAAGACAAGAGTGATTGATGAATGTTCGTAGAGTAGAAGATGCTTCTTTATAAGAAAAAGGTTGAGTAAAATGAATCTTTGATGGGGGAAGGGGAAAAAGTTTCAAGCTCTAGAATGATTGTGACTGGAGCAAGCTATTACATTTTGTAATCAGATGGAGCAAGCTTTGGGAGAAAGTGAGCTCTCTGGAACTGTTCACAGTGAAGAGGCGAGGGCTTGATTTAGACAGAACTTGTCTGTTAAAATGACTCTCTCCCCTGGCAGTCAACACTAAGAAGGACTCGGAGTCAGCCCCAGTCAAAGGAGGCACCATGACTGACCTGGGTAAGATGGGGCGCTCGGGGCAAGGCAATCAGAGCCTAGAGGCGGGGGCGGGAGGCCGACCCCTGCCCCTGGCCTGCCAGGGCCTTTCCAAAAGTGCACTTGTTCTCTGGACCCTCAGGCAGCACCAACCTTCTATCTTGCTGTCTCTCTCTTTCAGATGAACAAGAGGACGAAAGCATGGAGACCACGGGCAAGGTAGAGCCAGTTTAGAGGGCCCCTACCTCTCCCTGTGATTCTGCCCTGTGCTTTCACCCAGAACTTTCCAGTGCCCAGACTCTTCCCACCCTAGAACTCATTCTCACTGTTGCTCAAAACTCTGAGCCTTTTGAATCCCAGGGCCCATAACTGTTCTGTTCCATCCCATCTTTAGTGCCCACATTCCCAGGGTAGGGGAGAAGCAGAGGGTTGCTAAGGGCTAAACGAGAATGCTGAGAGTCCAGCAGCCTCCATACTCATAGGATGAGGACGAGAGCAGCACGGGCAACAAGGGGGAGCAGACCAAGAACCCAGACCTGCATGAGGACAACGTGACTGAGCAGACCCACCACATCATCATCCCGAGCTATGCTGCCTGGTTTGACTACAACAGGTATCGGTCCTCCAGCTCCTCACTAAAGCGTTATTTTCCTGGACCATGGGTCAGCATATTCCGTCTCCCACCTCCAAATAAGTTCCCTCTTCCTCAGCCAGCAAACCTGGGGTACAGTTCAGCTGTAGGGGAGCTCCTGGTCTAGTTCTCAGACCCAGGCCTCCCGTTCCTTCTTGCTGCCCCTTCTTCCAGACGTTTCCTCTCTTTGGGGTCCCATCTCTCATCTTTGGGGTCCCATCTCTCCACTTGAGCCTTCTCATTGCACCCTGGCTTCTCTTGCAGTGTTCACGCCATCGAACGGAGGGCTCTCCCTGAGTTCTTCAATGGCAAGAACAAGTCCAAGACTCCAGAAATGTAAGCTACTCTAGCTCGTGGTTCTCTTCCTCCTGTCCCCATTGGCTCCTCCTGATCCAATTGGGCAGACACTTCTTGAGCTCCCTACATGAGCCAGGCACTGTGCTAGGCTCACAGAGACATGCTGTCTGCCCACAGGCAGCTCCAGCCCAGCACTGTGACCACTGCCCTCTGGGATCTGCTGGGGGCTGTGTGAAACTTGCTCTTCTGTTCAAAACAAGTATCTGCTTCCCCCTGCGCTCAGCTGTGTTTCCTCCCTCTGTTTCTTTTAACAGGGTTTAGAGTTTTCCATCCATACTTACCTATGCTGTCTAAAATGCAAATATCTCCAGCATAAGTAATCTCTTTGGCTAAAGTGTAACTGACTATTACTGATCCCATAGAGTAGGTTTTGACAGAAAAAAAACGGGAAGAGGAACTATTATGACCCAGTCTGTGAATTAAAGGATAGAGAGATGTGTTTTGTAAAGTCTGGGCCTGGGGCTCAGAGATCTTCCTGTCCTTCGAGGCTCCTCCTCAGACCAAACCTGCCTGGCTTTAGTTTGGTGATTTTCTGTGGTTAGGAGTGTTCCAGGATAGATATGGGTGGGCAGGTGGGAGCTAGTGCTAAGCCCAGGCACCCTGAGGACTAAACTCATTGGCTTCCCAGCTATTCCTCAGCTCCCCATCTCCCTGCTCCGGGGTCCCTTTCCCTTCCACCATGTTTCTTTCCCCACGGCCTGGTATGGTTCTCTTCTCCTTCTCTTGCTGGGGAAAGCAGTGTATGAAGAAGCCTTGCTCTCTCCAGAGGCAGTAGTGACAGATGACATGAGTTCAACTTGATCTGCAGGCAGAGTTAGAACTAGAACTCTTTACGCTTTGCACTCTGGGTGTAAAATACCAGGCGATATATGTATTGAGTGCCCTTTATTTCCCAGGCATTACCCTAAGTATCCTACATACCTTGACTAATTTAATCTTCACATCAGCTTTAGCTGTAGGTCTTATTATCTTCAATTTACTGACAAGGAAACTGAGGCGTGGAGGGCGTCAGTCACTTGCTTAAAGTTACACAGCTCGTGAGTAATAAAGCTGGGGTCTGAGTCCTGTAGTCTGCCTCATGTTCTCAAACTTTACGTTACGCCACACAATAGCTGCCATTTTTGGAGCTTGTACAGCGTGCCCAGCGCTATTCTGTATCTCTACAGACCTTTCTATTCTCAACAGACACTTCATTTTACAGTTAAGGTAACTAAGTTTCCAAAATTTAAGGCCATCATAGTAGAACTAGGATTTGAACTTAGTTCAAATCCTAGTTTTGATTTTCCACCTTCAAAACATGTATTCTTAAGGCTATGCCCTGCTAACTAGGTGGAGGCACCCCTAAGGACTTCCCTTTAACATCTGCCTTTGGAATTAAGAGCACTTTCTCTTTTTGATTTCTTTCCCAAATGTTGGATGAGGGAGTGCCCTGTTAGCCTAATGGTTAGGATTCTGGGTTTTCACTGCCAGGGCCTGGGTTCAGTTCCTGGTCAGGGAACTGAGATCCTGCAAGCCATGTGGAATGGCCAAAAAAAAAAAAAGTTGGATGAAACATCCCCAAGCACACACAGCCAAGGAGATAACTCATTTAACGAAAAATCCCGTCAAGGGTCTGAACCCCTCAGGTCTAGCACACAGGAGACCCGCAGTGTGTACTGAGTTGGATGAGGCATTCTTCTTTGTCACACATGAAGGTTGTTCTTCTCTTAGCAATTTTCCCTACCCCTCAGCCCTCTCAGCGTTCATATCTCTCTCTTTTAAGCTACCTGGCCTATCGGAACTTCATGATTGATACTTACCGGCTGAACCCCCAGGAGTATCTCACGTCCACTGCCTGTCGCAGGAACCTGGCGGGTGATGTCTGTGCCATCATGAGGTGGGTCTGCAGCTGAGGGGTGGCAGATGCCCAAGGACAATGCTTACAGATGCCTCTTGGCTGAAGTAGAGAGGCTGCTGGCAAGGAGCATAGGGGATGAGCAGGAAAGACACTGCTAGAGAAAGGCCAAGTTCAGGCTTGGGTCAGGGTGACTTAGAGGGTGGCAGGGCGCTCTCTGCAGTGTGGCGGGAGGAAGAAGGAGCAGGTCTGTAGTGAAGGAGCCTATCTGGTGAGAGATGCAGGAAGCTGATGGGTGGATATGGAGAGAGGCCCTGGTGCAGGTGGAGACTTGGCTGTCTCTGGTGTGTAGGAGCTGGGAGGAGGCCGTATTTCCTAGGGAGTAGAAGGAGCAGAGAAGAGGGTGCCCCCAGCCCTCTCCTCGTGTGTGACCCAGTCTCTGCCTCTCTCCTCACAGGGTCCATGCCTTCCTAGAACAGTGGGGTCTCATTAACTACCAGGTGGATGCCGAGAGTCGACCAACTCCCATGGGGCCTCCGCCCACCTCTCACTTCCATGTCTTGGCGGACACACCATCCGGGCTGGTGCCGCTGCAGCCCAAGACCCCGCAGGTAGAGTGAGGGGCTGCGGGGACGGGGTGGAACTGGGCAAACTGGGGCTTCTTTGGACTTTTCTTTTTCTGGTTTTTTAGGGTAATGTTTCAGGAGTGTTTGAGGCTTCTTCCTTTTCCATGGGATGCAGAGGGCCACAGGAATCACTCCCATGTATTTAGCACCCTCTCTCAGCCTTTGTACCTAAGACTGCAAGGACTTGCTGAGGGAGAAGAGATCCTTGTTATCCTCGGGGAGCAGACAGGCTAATGCAGGGGATGGAGCAGATAGAGAAAAATGGCTTACAATTCAGTTGCATGAGATTTTTTAACCTTGTCACATTTCCAGCATTTTTTTCATATTTGCTTCATTATTTTTATCACTTCCATTTTTTTCCATTTCCATTTCATACATTACAAAAATTGTTATGTGGCTTGCCCAGGGTCAGACATGTAGGATTAGAACCTACTTGTCCAGCTCCTAAGAGAACCTATAAAGATACACGTGAATACAAATGGATATCATGCCAATTCCAGATCTAATTAATCATTCAGGGAATATGGAACTGTGGCATGAGTGCCCCCCGAGCTTCGGGCTGCCCAGCATTTGGTCTTGAGGCCTCCAGGGCCTCAGCCTGGTCATTTTGTGCCCAGCCTGCATGACACCAAGCTCTGTCCCCCAGGGCCGCCAGGTTGATGCTGATACCAAGGCTGGGCGAAAGGGCAAAGAGCTGGATGACCTGGTGCCAGAGACGGCTAAGGGCAAGCCAGAGCTGGTAGGTGGGGTGTAGACCCCGCTGGGCTGCTTCTTTGCCCCTTTATTGGGGGGCCCCTGCCCGGGAAGAAGAGCCATGAGAGCAGAGGAGCTACAGCAGTGAGGAAGTCCACGCAGGGGTGTCCCTGGCTGTGGGAAGGGAGCCCCTTCTGTCTGTCC
>NW_011494687.1:785988-786717 GCF_000754665.1 Bison bison bison | reverse complement strand
TGGTGCCCCCTCCCAGCTTCTGTGTGTCCTTCTATCTCTGTCTGCCCCTGGCTCCTGGCAGTCACTCGGAGTCACCTCTGTCTTTCCCTTCCACAAATAGCAGAACTCTGCTTCCCAGCAAATGCTCAACTTCCCTGACAAAGGCAAGGAGAAACCGACAGACATGCAGAACTTTGGGCTGCGCACAGACATGTACACGAAGAAGAACGTCCCCTCCAAGGTACAGGGCCGTGGGCACCTGGGGTTGGTGCTCCTTTGCTCCTCAAGGCTGCAGGCTCTTCCCGCTGACCCACCCGTGTTTCCCCTGCAGAGCAAAGCTGCAGCCAGTGCCACTCGAGAGTGGACAGAACAGGAGACCCTGCTGCTCCTGGAGGTAACCTGGGCCAGGGAAGGACAGTCCTGTGAAAGGGAAGTGGCCACGGTGCCGGCCACACTTGGGAGTGGGGAGGGCGTGATCTTGCCCTGTCTCTCTCCTTCCCAGCTCCTATCGCATACTCCCCCAGGGGCCAGCTGCCAGGCAGGGACTGAGACCATTTTGTCAGCCCCTTGTCCTTTCCAAGTGCTACTTGGAGATTCCCCTTGGGCCTGGCAGAGTATATAAATATCACAACTCGGAGAGCTCTGAAGCAGCTCTGCTTAGCAGGGTGGGGGATGCTCACCTTTGAGGGAGGTGGTTACTGGAGTAAGTGAGGTTGTGTCTCCACCACCACCACCAGGCACTGGAAATGT
>NW_011494687.1:782454-785885 GCF_000754665.1 Bison bison bison | reverse complement strand
CTCCCAGCCTATCCCCTTCAGCCAGTCAGGCAACCCTGTGATGAGCACCGTTGCCTTCCTGGCCTCTGTCGTCGACCCTCGAGTGGCCTCAGCTGCTGCGAAGTCAGCCCTAGGTAACGCGCAGGGCTCCCAGCCCTCTTGGTTTGCATTTGAAAGGCTGGGTACTCTGACCGTGCAACCCCCTCAAGTTCACTGCCCTACTGGCCTTGTCTGCGGCTGGCATCAGCCCAGGCAATGGTCCAGCTCCACGCAGGCGGAAATGAAGAGCCGGGCTTGTGAGGGAGCTCTCACAGAGAGTGCCAGAACTGCCTACCTGCCTGCTCCCAGCCTCCCCCTCTCTGGGTCTTACAGAAGAGTTCTCCAAAATGAAGGAAGAGGTACCCACAGCTTTGGTGGAGGCCCACGTTAGGAAAGTGGAAGAAGCCGCCAAAGTGACAGGCAAGGCAGACCCAGCCTTTGGTCTGGAAAGCAGTGGCATCGCAGGGACCACCTCTGATGAGCCGGAGAGGATCGGTAAGGCCTGCCGTGTTCCCCAATTCCTCCCTTTTTACCAGCAGCCTCAGCCGCCTGGCCTCCCCACACCATCCCTGCCTCCACCCGACCTCAGAGCATGAGACGAATGGGGTGAGTTGGTGGGGTGTTCATTTTCCTCAGGGCTTTATGTTAGGTACCGTGGCTCCCCACTAGTCCTGTCAGTAAGATCTTGGCTAGAAGGGGCAGTTGGAAGAGTGTTGTAGACCAACTGTCAGACATTTCCTGTTTCCTCTTCCCCTGGACCCAGAGGAGAGTGGGACTGACGAAGCGCGGGCAGAGGGCCAGGCCACAGAGGATAAGAAGGAACCCAAGGTACAGCGGGATTGACACGGGCTGGGAAGGCAGAGGGGTCCAGCATGGACCGGGGAAGGGGAGCTGGCTCCACTTAGCTTGGGCAGGTGAGGGCTGTGCTTGGATGGGGCTGCGTCCTGGATCCAGGCCCCCTCCCGAGTAAGAGGTGTAAACTCAGCTCCTGGTCTGGGCCCTCTGTGTGCGAACCAGCACCCTGACACTCCCCTTTTTCCTTTCTCTGGGACTCCAGGAACCTCGAGAAGGAGTTGGGACTGTGGAGGAAGAAGCAAAGGAGAAGACCAGTGAGGCACCCAAGAAGGACGATGAGAAAGGGAAGGATGGCGATAGCGAGAAGGAGTCAGAAAAGAGTGATGGAGACCCGACAGGTGAGCCTCACATGGTGGTTGGGGTTCAGAAAGGAAGCCAGGCTCTAGGGCTCACGACCCTTTTCCTGGCCCAGCGGATCCTGAGAAGGAGAAGGAGCCCAAGGAAGGGCAGGAGGAGGTGCTGAAAGAAGTGGTGGAGTCGGAGGGGGAAAGGAAGACGAAGGTGGAGCGTGACATTGGCGAGGGCAACCTCTCCACCGCCGCCGCCGCCGCCCTGGCTGCTGCCGCTGTGAAGGCCAAGGTAAGGCCTCAGACCCAGGGAAGGAGGTGCTGCTCCTCATCACACAGCACCTGGAGGAAAGCCTGCCTTGTCATCCTTACACAATGCTGGCCTGCCTCCTGTCCCCTTTGGATCCTAAGAGGGACACTTGGTCATCTCTTCTCTTATCTTTTTTAAGCCTTTATCATTAGGCCTGTTTTTTTTTTTTGTAAAACATTTAATTTATTTATTTGGTTGCACTGGGTCTTCGTTGCAGCATGTGGGCTTCTCTCGTTGCAGAGCACAGGCTCTAGAGCGAGAGGGCTTCAGTAATTGCAGCTCATGGGCTCTGGTTATGGCAGTTGGGGCATGTGGGCTTAGTTGCCCCATGACCTACGGGATCTTAACTCCCTGACCAAGGATCGAACCCACTTTCTCTGCATTGGAAGGTGGATTCTTAACCACCAGACCACCAGGGAAGTCCTGATTGGGCCTGTTTTCACCCTCTCAATTATTTGACCTCTTCTTATCCTTTGATATCCTCTCTTTTTTCATGTTCTTTAAAAAATACCACTCATGCCTGTGCTACTTTCTGGGTTGTGACCACAGCAAGTTCTGTCTTAAAGCCTGTCAGCCCCCACACCACCCTTCTCTGTTGCCCAACATCTTCAGCTGGGTCCTCCCACTGATGGCCACCCCACCCCTCCTTCCTTAGCACTTGGCTGCTGTTGAGGAGAGGAAGATCAAATCGCTGGTGGCCCTGCTGGTGGAGACCCAGATGAAAAAGTTGGAAATCAAACTCCGGCACTTTGAGGAGCTAGAGACGATCATGGACCGGGAGCGAGAAGCAGTGAGTCGAGTGCCCTGGGGGTTGGCGGGGCCCCATCTTGGCACTGGGCTGGGCCGCAGTTTAGGGCGAGGGGAGCAGTACAGAGAACCTGAGGCTGATGGCATCACAGTGGAGCAGACTAGCCCAGACCAGGGAAGGAGGAGCCAGCCTGGGCGGTTAGGGACAAGTGACCCACAGGTACAGCCTAGAGACTGAGGTCCCACAGAATGTCAGCCCCAGGGTCAAGTTCTTATTGGTTCTTTGCTGCATCTCCAGGTCCTTGAAGGGTGCTTAGTCCACGGTAGACTTGCTGTGGAGTGACTGTTGAGTGATTGAACAGGTTTAAGGCATGATGAGAGGGTAAGGGCTTCAGATCCAGGGGTTAAAGTTGGAAAGGAAATAGGATGGACATGGTGTCGAATCTTTTTGATTCTTAGAAGATATAAAAGAAGTAGAAGACAAGGACTCTGATCCTGAACTCCTCAATTGAAGATATCATATATCCAATATGGAGACAGCAAAGTTGGCTAATGCTTCAAGTATCTGACAAATGAAAATTAAGAGATTTCCAATCAAGTATAAAAGCCCTGAGTGAGAGCAGAATAGAGGCCAAAGCTCAGAGGCTAGTGAGGTGATTTGGGAGGGCTTCCTAGGAATTGTGAGTTTTTCTTCAGTTTTGAAGGAGGGAAAGAACATAATTTGACTAGAGGAACTTGGTTGGGGGTGGGTGGTCAGTTTCCAGATGAAAGTAATGACAAATTCAAAGCTTTGGAGCTGAAAATGAACAAGGGCTGCCACCAGATTAAGTCTACTTGTCCACTGCAGTGAGAAGCCATGCAGGCAGCCAGAAGACCTGGTGGGGGGAACTGGAGAGGGGAGGGGAGGCGAGAACAGCAGAAGCCAAGCACAAGGCTGAGGTTTGGTGTGGGGATCACCAGAATGGGAGGCTGGGCTTGTCAGAAGACAAAGCAGGGGGCAAGGTGTGTGCCTTTGGGGTTTCCTGCCCCCGGGTGACAGCTCTCCATTGGCCCTGGCAGCTGGAGTACCAGAGGCAGCAGCTCTTGGCCGACAGACAAGCCTTCCACATGGAGCAGCTGAAGTACGCAGAGATGCGGGCCCGGCAGCAGCACTTCCAGCAGATGCACCAACAGCAGCAGCAGCCACCACCAGCCCTGCCCCCGGGCTCCCAGCC
>NW_011494687.1:753921-782354 GCF_000754665.1 Bison bison bison | reverse complement strand
CTCTCCCACCCCCAGGCGCTGCTGGGCCACCCACTGTCCATGGCTTGGCCATGGCTCCAGCCTCTGTGGCCCCGGCTCCTGCGGGCAGTGGGGCCCCTCCTGGAAGCTTGGGGCCCTCCGAACAGCTTGGGCAGGCAGGGTCAACTGTGGGGCCACAGCAGCAGCCACCAGCTGGCGCCCCCCAGCCTGGGGCCGTCCCACCAGGGGTACCCCCCCCTGGACCCCATGGTGAGTGATGGCTTCTGGAACTCTGGCTGAGTGGAGGGTTCCGGGGGCACGTTCCAGTTCCCCTCAGAGGCAGTGTGTGATAGGACTGGAGATAAGGATTGACCTCAGTTTCTACAGATCCTCCTTCACCATGGCTATTCCCTAAGTCAGCAGGGCTCCCTCCCCAGAGCCAGATTTTTGGAATTTTGTTCCAAGGATTTATCACTCAGTTCTAGTATCAGGAAAAGGGAAGGTGGCCTAGGAGTGACTGGGTTATCCTCACTGTGAGAGTGAGTTGGTGAGTGAGATTGTATGCCTCCAACCTTCTCCATCTCTCCTCTTCATTCCCAGGCCCCTCACCGTTCCCCAACCAACAAACTCCTCCCTCAATGATGCCAGGGGCAGTGCCAGGCAGCGGGCACCCAGGCGTGGCGGGTAATGCTCCTTTGGGTTTGCCTTTTGGCATGCCGCCTCCCCCTCCTGCTCCATCCATCATCCCATTTGGTAGCCTAGCCGACTCCATCAGTATTAACCTCCCCCCTCCTCCTAACCTGCATGGGCATCACCACCATCTCCCGTTTGCCCCGGCCACTCTCCCCCCACCTAACCTGCCTGTGTCCATGGCGAACCCTCTACATCCTAACCTGCCGGCGACCACCACCATGCCATCTTCTTTGCCTCTTGGGCCGGGGCTCGGATCCGCCGCAGCCCAGAGCCCTGCCATTGTGGCAGCTGTTCAGGGCAACCTCCTGCCCAGTGCCAGCCCACTGCCAGGTGAGAAGGGTCCTGGAGGGGGCAAGGGGCGGGAGAGGGCTCCACGGGGTGGACTGGAGGGCAGGTGGGCGAGGGGCTCGGGTACTATGGCTTCCAGGATCGTTTTTTTGAACGCTGTGGTAAAATTAGAATACAGGAGGGAAGGGCCTCTCTGGCTGTCCTCCACCATTCCCCAGCCTGGCAGCTGCCCCCTGGGATGACGCTGGGGCCTTTCACTGGTGGGTCACGGAGGAGTCCTGTGACACAGAGCATCTCAGTTGTAAACTGGAAAAACGGCTACTTGTTTGCATGATGATTGCCGTCCCATTTGCTTGTTCCCATCACGCTCAAGTGCCCCATTTAGAGAGTTCCCTGGGGGGCAGGAGGACAGTTGGGGTGTAGCAGTTTTCCCAGCGTGTGGTGGGAGAGAACTCTGGGAAAAGGAAGTTGTCCATGGGGGTGCTCTCTCATCTCCCGTCCATTGCATGCCATGCCCGGTTGCGTATCTGGTGGCCTGGGTCTGGAACCTCTCCCCTGCTCAACTCAGCTGACGCAGCTTTCTTCTCTCCACAGACCCAGGCACCCCCCTGCCTCCAGACCCCACGGCCCCGAGCCCAGGCACAGTCACCCCCGTGCCACCCCCACAGTGAGGAGCCAGCCCGACATCTCTCTCCCTCCTCACCCCCAAAGGAGATCAAGGTTCCAGGAACAGCCCCGTCCCCACCACTGGGACTCTTCCCCAGCCTGGAGAGTTCATCACTACGTAAGGAAAGTCCTCCTGCCCCTCCAAAGCCCCCACCGTGCCTGTCAGGGGCAGGCATTTTTACATTGGATGATTCAAGGACTTCTGTGGAAAAATGTTTCTAATGTCTGGGAGAGAAGATAGGATGGGGACACTGCCCTCAAAGGAAGGGCTGGGCGAAGGTGTTTCTACAAGGTCCTAATTAACCACTGTTAAGGGTACATCCCCACAAAACTACTGCATTTTTTATGGATTGAAAAAAAAAAAGCCCTTTAAAAGGAAGTAGAGATTTTAAAAAGCCCTCCAACCAGTGAGAAAAATCCAAGTTTTACATTTTTTGGAGGAGGGAGGTGAGTTTTAGGAAAGGGGTATCTAGGTTCTGGGGAGAGCTCTGATAGAATAGGGTGCAGGCTGTCTCCTCCGGCCCCTCGTTAGTGACTGAGTCAGCTCCCCACACCCCTCGGCTGCCCCATTTATTCCCACTCCTCTCTCCCACTGCTTCCTCAGTGTTGCTGTTTAGGCCACCCAAGCTCAGCCAATGACCCCCTTCCCTCTGAATGTCAGTTTTGTGTTTTTAAAAGTCTCCTGCGTAGTTGATGTCAGCGTATGTCTATTTGGTGGGGAAATGTCTTGGGGACTCCTGTGGTAGGTAGCGGAGGAAGAAAGGGCACGTGGGGCTTTGTGGCCTCCTCCCCGGGCTCTGGCTCCCAGAAGATGCGGAGAGGGGAGCACTAAAAGAATGGGAAGTTTTAAAAACGTGGAATTGTCAAAAAAGCACTTAAGCACCTCCTTCTTATGACGTGGTGGGTCACTCTGTCCCCTCTTCCTCCCACCATGCCCATCATGGCTGGTAGCGGGGAATTCCCTGGGATTTGGGGCAGCAGCTGGGTAGGGGTGCCTAACCTAGGGGCATGCCGACCCCCTGATGGCAGCTCGTGGCTCAGCTCTGCTCCCCAGATTCCAGTGCCCCCAGTACCAGCTCTCCTCTCTTCATCCCTGATGTGAAGACAACAGTGATTCCAAGGCTTTCCACCAGTTCTTGGTCCCTCCCACCAGGCCCTTTGTTCCTCGTGTCCCCGTGTTTCTCTTCCTCTGCGTCTTGGCACCTTTCTTTTGTTCAAAATTTTCTGTAAATTTTTTCTTTTTTCTTTCTTTTCCCTTTTTTTTTTTTTTTTTATAAATTAATTTGCTTTCAGTTCCATTTGTGGATGCCTTCTGTGTTCTCTTACCCGTGGCTGTGAGGCAGGGGGATCGGGCTGGAGCAGCACCCCGGGAGTCCTTCCAGCAGCATTAGGCGGGGCTGGAGAGACGCTCGGCCAACACCGGGCCTCTCTCCACTGCGGGCCAAAGGCAGCACAGCTGTCAGGCTGAACAACTGTGCAGGAGCTGGGGAGAGGCTCTCACCTGTTCTAAAAATAGCCATTTAAGACTTGGAAGGACAACTCACAACCTGGAAATTTTGTCTATTTATCCTTTCAGAAGTGGTGGCTTCACGTCTTCCCTTATTAGGCGGGAGAAGGCAGGCATCTCAGCTGCTTGTTATTGTTGGCCCTGGGCCTCGCTGAAGTGACAGGCCCAGGCAGTACTAATATGGCCTGACTTTCGCTCCAATAAACAGTTCCTGGGCTCCCTGACAAAAGGCCTTCCATGCCAGGGAGGGCTAGGAGAGGACTCAGCCCACATGGGATGAACAAGGGTGGCCAACCTTAGTCCTACAGGCATTTCTGGCCTCAAGGTAGCCTTTGTAGCACCGATGAGTGAAGCCAGCATCTCTTAAATGAGGCAAAAGTGGCTCCTGCAGGCCCTTGGCTGGCTTCCCCCAACCTCTGGTCCACTGACCCCAGACTGCCTTCCTTTTCACCCTGCTCAGGAAGAACAGCAGAACCGCACATAGAGCAGAGAACAAGTTTATTTGGTGAATGCTGATGGCAGACATCATCCAAGAAAGAGAATCTGGGGAAAATACTGTGACAAGAGAACCTAGAAGCCTCCGGGCTACATACACAATCTCCCACAAGGAAGGTGCAGTGTCCACGCACACTGGGAATATCCTCAGCCATTCAGCACCATGCGGACGAGCTCTGTGGAAAGGAGAGGGGGGTGAACAGGAAGCAGGGCGAAGGGGAGGGGTCCGCCAGGGGCCAGGAGACCACAAGACCACAAAGGCAGCGTAAGAAGGAATGTGCCCACAACAACCAACCTTGGGGTCAGTTTGCAGAGGGGCCACCTTGAGTCTAACCAGTACTCTCGACCCCCAGCTCCCCTCCCACCAGCTGTTAGTTCCCCCTGCCCCACCCTGAGCAGCAAGAACACAGCAGAGGCGGAAGAGTTCCCAACTAAACCTACAGCTACTGTCAGCCACTGGGGGAGGAGGAGACAAGAGTTTTGGGTTAGGGTACCTCCAAGCTGCCCAGCGGAAAGAAGAGAAGACCTATAGCAGCACGATGGGGCAGGCAACCCACCCGCCCTGCCAACCACGTGATCCCGGGCTAAAGGATCACCATGAAGCCAGACAGGGGTAGGTAGGCTGGTGTGAGTTCCCAGACACTAGTACCCCAGAAGCCAACCAAACCTCAGAGCCCGTTCTAGGAGAGGAGGAGGTGCCACACCCCCAGGCTGTCTGCCTCTTTGAGGAACCCCTCCCCTCCCCAGTCAGCTCCATGCAGAGGCATGCCGGGAGGAAGTCAGATGGTAGTAGGGGAAGGGCAGGGGCTAGAGAGCAAAGGCTGGGGAGGAAAACACTGGGGAGGTCAACTAGAGAAGGGGGGCTGGGAGGAGCCGTACCCGCCCCATGGGCCCGTCACCCCGACAGGATATGCCTCACAAACGCTGCAGGAAGGAAGAGACATTCATGGTGAAGACAAGACATAGACGTGGGGTGAAGGGGTCAGGCAGTGAGGGACTGGACATCCATTTATTTTTACTTCCCATCCCTTCCCCACCCTTCAGGCCACATGAGCCCTTCCTTTCCTGTCACACCCCTCTGGCCTCCCATTCCTGGGCTGGGCTGGGCCCTGCCCCTTGCCTCCTGGCACTTTTAGGAGCCTGAATCCAGGGACAGGGAAAGCCCTCAGTGCTGTGCATGACCTGCCCCATATGGCTGCTTCCTCCGAGACCCTGGTTTGTCCCTCACCTTCATAGTTGATACAGCCATTGCTGTCCTCATGCCCTGCCACCAGCATCTCTACTTCTTCCTCTGTCATCTTCTCACCTTCAGAGGGGAAGGAAGAGCGAGTGTTCTGGAGTTGGGTGACACTGAGGTCTATCAAGTGGCATCTCAAGAAGGAAGGGCAGAGCCTCACCCAGTGTGACGAGAACGTGCCGGATCTCAGCACCCATGACAGTGCCGTTCCCTTCCTTGTCAAACACCCGAAGGCCTTCGACATAGTCCTCGTAGGTGCCCTGGTCCTTGTTCTTGGCCACAGTCTGCAGCATGGGTAGGAAGTGCTCAAAGTCCAGTACCTTCACGTTCATCTCTGCCGAAAAGGAGGTGGAAGCTAAGTCATATGTGTTCTTAGGACTAGGGTTAAGGGGCTCCCACTCCAGGCAGGAGAAATCTGTGGGATTTGCCAGACAAGACCCGCTTGTGTTTGGGGCCTAGGAAGATAAAAGGAAGCTATTTGAAGACTGCAGGCCCACCACCACACTGCGGAGTTGTTCTTAAGGACCCTCACCATCACTCTTGGGGTTCCCCAGGACTTTGAGCACCTCGGCGTTGGTGGGATTCTGGCCCAGGGCCCTCATCACGTCCCCACACTGACTGTACAGGATCTTGCCATCCCCCGTTCGGTCAAACAGCTGGAAGGCCTCCTTGAACTCTGAGGATCCAGATAAACATCAGTATGGGACACACAGGTGTTAACCCAAACCCTCCTCCACAGTCCCCACTGCCCATTCAACTTTGATCATGCTGAGGAAATCAGATATTTACAACACTGTAAACCCAAGCCCTCTAAGAGGGATCCAGTGTCCCTTCCTCCCAACTCAGGTGTCTCACATAAAGACCTGGCCTTCCTCAACCCTTAGCAGAGTGGTAACGGCCATTTACATACCCTCTCCGCCTGCAGCAAGCCTGCCCAGCCTCCTCATTACACGACTCAGGGCAGGAATTCGCCACCGCCCTGTCTGGGCCCTGTCCTTATAAGGAAGTGGGAGCAGCGGCCTGGGACTGGGGTCATCCCAGCCTGCCACTTCTCACCTCTCCAGTACAGGGTCATTTCAGAGGGTACTGCTACAAAGAAGTATCCTCAGCAAACTCCCCTGTTGCACTTTCACAAAAAAACGTCACTGCTGTTTACAGCCTTCACAATTACAAGCTGAGGGAGAGGGTAGTTATCACAGGAGGAAAAGAGGCAGAAGTGGCTGATTAAGGAACAGAGGAGCACAAACAGCTTAATACACCGTCCCCAAGCCCCACACACAGCAGGCATTAGTGATCAAGTTGTTTAACACACCCACGTCACCTAAAACTCACCCAGTGCTTGGGGCTCAGATCTAGAGTAGAAGGGAAGGGAGGAAGAAAGAGTGAGGAAAGAAAATGGAAGATCCAGAAGGAAGGAGAAGGGAACCCACCAGGTATTCCCCTGGGGGTGCTAAAGAGATGACAGGTGAGGGGGAAGGAGGTAGAGGGAGTGTCCCTCTCCCTAACATGACCTCAACAGAGGTCAGAGATTACCTACCTGCGGTCTGATCCTCGGTGAAGTCACACTGCCCAGAGAAGACGAGAGTGGTCAGCATCATAACTCCAATCCCCCCAGCTTCCGTCCCAGTCCCAAAACTCTGAATCACAAACTCCTATTCCATGCTGGGGACTCGCTTCCCAGCAGGGTAGGATCCCAAACACTCCAACCCCACCTCCAACCTTCGGGGGCCTCAGGTTCATTTACTCGCTACTCTCTGCCTTCTCCCCGCCCCTTCTCCCCGGCTTCCCGCTTCTCGCCCCAAATCCCGCTCATCCTCTCGGCCCCAGGCCCCACCATCTTGACGCTCAGCTCTGCGGGACCTTTTCCTGCAGTAATGGCTCCGGTTCCTGGCCCAACCCTAGTCTTAGTACGTCCTAATGACGTCACCCCAGCTGACCCAACCAATGGGGATCCTGGCCCGGGTTTATGCAGATGATGCTACTATATTAGTAATAAGGTGGGCGGGGGCCAGCTGGTGGTCAAGTCTCCAGAATAGCCCTACCTGGGGCACAGAAACTGCAGAACAAGGTGGAATGGGGCGCAAGGAATCTGCTCCTCCGAGCAGCGAGAAAGTCAGAGGAGGTCGCATTGGTGGGTGCGGGTGGGAAGAGGAGCCCTCCCTTTCCCTCCCCCACCTCTAAAGAAAGCAAGAGTCGGAAGCTAAGGGAGGAAACGTCTCTTTATTTTGAAACAATAGCCTCCTAGTGGCAGGAACGTGCTTTTGCCTGGTGGGGGCCCAGCGTCCGACCCCCCTGCCCCTGTGGAAAAAGATGAACGTTGCCAAATCCTGCCGCTGTCGCGCAGCAAGACACGGAAATGCACTTCCCTGCTTTTGTACGCAGGCAGAGGGACAGGAAGGAGGCTTGCCTCTCAAGGCGCAGTGAGAGTGCCCTACCTGCATTGCTCAGACGCTTAGGATGTGCTTCAGGAAGGCTGCAGAGAGAAGAGGCCAGAGGGGCTTCAGAAGCTGGCCTGATGATAACCCATCTACTTTAGATAATTCAGGCTCCAGGATGCCTCCACCCACATACCTCGGGCCTCCTGCCTCCCTCCTCCCGAGTCGTTTCTGCTCCTCTGGCCCCTCACCTTCGTAGTTGATGCAGCCACTGCTGTCCTCATGTCCTGCCAAAACAGACTCCACCTCCTCTTCAGTCATCCTCTCTCCTGGGCCCAGACACAGTGTTTTAGCCCCTGCCTTCCCTCCCTCATCAACCCACGCCTCTTTCTTCTGGTGGTACCTCCTCTTCTCCCAGCCTGGAGACTTGCCCATAGCAACAGTCCCCCAAGAGAATTCCCTCTTTGTAGGGGGCATGCCTTGAGTGTGTCTCTGAATCTTGCTTTCCATTTCACCTCAGTTATAGGTGGTGAAAGCTTTGATAGACAAGGAAACTGAATTCCAGAGGATTAAGAAACAGACCATATCATAGAGTACAGCCATCTCTTCCCAAGACTGAAACTCAGATTTCCCACCTCGTTCCCTTTCCTCTGCCCCTTTGGGAGGCAGCTGCAGCCCACTCACTAGACTGAAGGGGGAAGACCTTCAGATCCTGTCCCTAAGGCTCTGACCTTCTCAGTCTCCTTCCCATGACCCACAGGACAGTAATCCCTCATTGGCTCTGCCTACTTGGCTAACCTTCTTAGTTCATCCCCTCCTCTCAACACCCCCAGGAGTTCTGGTCCCTGCCTCACCCAGGGTGGTGAGGACATGTCTGAGCTCAGCTCCCATGACTTTGCCATTCTGCTCTTTGTCAAACACCCGAAGCCCCTCCAGGTAGTCCTGGTATGAGCCTCGGTCCGGCAACTTGGCGACTGCCTGGAGCATGGGCAGGAAAGTCTCAAAGTCCACACGGCGCGACTTCAGCTCTGGAGATAGAGAGGTGAAGAAAAGGTTACTACAGTGTCACCTAGGACCCAACTCCCATCCCCACCATGAAGGGTTTCATCTGTTCAACATTCAGACATTTTTTTGCCCTTATGTTTGACAGTTTTTAAAGTCCTGGGACCCACCTCAGGATCCTTTATCACCTTACCAACACTCCACCACCAAACTGAAAACCCGCATGGTCCCACAGGTGCCCTCACCATCACTCTTGGGGTATCCCAAGACCCTGAGCACCTCGGCGTTGGTGGGGTTCTGGCCCAGAGCCCTCATCACGTCCCCACACTGGCTGAACTGGATCTTGCCATCCCCCACTCGGTCATACAGCTCGAAGGCCTCCTTGAACTCTGAAGTGTAAGGAGAGGTCAGTGTTGACAAGGGGTTCCCATCACCACCAGGAGAAAGGAAATTCAGAAACAGTGTGCTTTGAGCTGGGCAGAAGAGAGGACACAAGGAGCACTAGTGTGGGAGGTTTCAAGGTCGGGAATAGAGGTAGGGGAATAGAAAGAGGATCTGACTGGGGACTTGGGATGGACACTGGGCTCAGGGGCATCTCCTCACCCTCCAGCTGGTCCTTGTTAAACTCGATCTGTGGAAGAGAACAGCATGTGAGGAGAGATGACAGGACTCACTCAATCCCTCTCCAGCACTCCTCCCGACCAACTGGCAGCCACTTCGGGGGAGGGGCCCATAGGGACCAGGCTGGGAACCCAGCCACCTCAGTCCCATTCCCAGCTCCAGAACTTGGGAGAATCCCAAGAGGAGGAATTATTGGGGGGAGGGTTTCCTGGGAACAGGGTTAATCCCATGCCACCTGTTCCCCTCCCTCTACTGCCCTGAGCCCTGCATCCCTCACATAACTGGGGGCTGAACAAAGGCTAAATTTACCCCTGGCCCCCAGCTGTGATTGTCTAACAAGTCTGTCCTCTTCAGCCTTCCCTCCTGGGGTTCAGAGCTGTGGCTTTTCATATTGAATAGTCAGACAGGCAGGCAGCAGCTCCCCCCTTTCACCTTGAAACTGTCCTCAGAACCCAGATGTTCCCCATCTTACAGGCTCTGCCTCCAGCAGGACAGTGAGAAAGTGATGTACATATACACACATGTTATCGGTTAGAGGCAGAGGGCAACAAAGACAATAGAGTCATTAAGCTTAGATGCTTCCGGGGCGGGGGGTACTAAGAAAACCCCCCACCATCATCCAGTGCTTACTTGATTCCCTACCTTTTAGATACCCGTAGTCCCCTAGGCTATATCCCACTGTTGTACCCACTCCTCCATTCTTTTCTCACTTTTCAGGGACTTACCACCACTTTGGAGAGATCGATGGGGGGCTCCTGGATTTTCGCAGGTTTCTCAAGGATTACAGGGATAAGTGATGGTAGCTCAACCCTGGATGGAGGGGGCCCTACTGCAGGCTTAGCAGCAGGCTTGGGGGCAGCAGGGGGCCCCACTGGTTTCTTCACGGGAACATCCTTCTTGGGAGGCATGATGTCGGGTGGCCAAAGGACAGCGTGCCGATGGGGGCACCCATCTCTGTTTAAATAGCCAGGGAGTCTGGGATGTCAAGGGGCGGGGGCAGGGGCAGGGAGCCAGTTGGCTGGGGGGAGGGTGAGATAGAGGAGAGATATGCCGGCTGCCCTCACTCCCCTGGCCTCAGTGTGGTTCAGGACTCCTGCCCCAAGGTCTTCTCCCTTCTGTCCACCCCGCCCCAAACGCTGACCAGAACAATGGCCCTTTGGGGGCAGGGGGAGGAAGGTAGAGACAGCCCAGAAAGGGGGAGTTAACTTTCAGGGTGCAGATAGGAGGGTTGCCAGGGAGAAACTGAAACAGGGGTGAGGAAAAGAAGGGGACCCAGAAAATTCCGACCCCCTGACTCGGAATAGTCCTTTTTCCTAGCAACTTTAGACTCTTGAAGATGGAGGCAAAGATGGGGGCCTTATTAAAGTGGGGTCTGGGAGTAGTGAAAGGGGAAAAAAACAAGCAGCCCTTCCACTTCCCTCTTCCTATGGATGAGGAGCAGGGTAGTTCACCCCACAGCTTATAATACTCAAGTCCCTAACCCCCTCCCTCCCAGCCCAGAACTGGAACTGTGCACTGCAGGGTACGGAGAAAGAACAGTAATAGAAGGGTGTGACTCCCACCCACTCTTCTAGCCCCAGTTTTGTTTTAGGAGTGGGGATGGAGGCAAGGATTGAATTTAATACCCATCACCCATACTCCGAAGAAAGGAACCCTGTCCACAAGCCTATGGTCATTCAAGTCAGACAAAGATGGGGTGCCTGCTGAACCTGCAGGGACTCCATGGTGGCACCTGAGGGGAAAGGCAGGCTCTGAGAGGCAAAGGGCCTAATTTCTAAAATCTCTAATCCATAAAGATGTGCGAGGTCCTCTGGGCTCCATGAGTTTTCAACCCTCAACCAGAAGGATAATAAAACCCTGACTTGGCAGCCAGGTTGCAAACCTTGTTGTGAGGACTGGGGAAAGGTGGAAGTCAGGGGCCTATGAAAGAGGGGAGGGTTTACTGGTTATTTTTGTACTGGGGGTAAAGAAGGCGATGATTTAGATAGCATTCGGAGGAAGACAGTAGTGATTCAATTTAGGGGTTTAGAGAGTTGATGCTGGGTCTCCCACTCGCAAAAAAAAAAAAACCCATCTGAACCTCATTACTGCAAATCGTCTCATTTTAGGAAAATCAGAATCTTTCCTCTAGCCAGGAGTACATCTCACACACATACACACACACACACACACCCCTACACACACACACCCCGAAGCCTTAAATAAAGGAAAGAGCCCCTCCCCAGCGCCCCAAAACTCACCCTGTGGGGTCCAGGTAAGGGGCGGAGGCGGGGCGCAGGGCAGCCGCGGGCCCTGAAGGGTTAATTTCTGCAGCCTCGAAGCATGCCGGGAGATGTAGTCCTCGCGCGCCCGCGGGCTCACGGGAAACACCGCGGTAAGGCTCAGGGAGGATGCTGGCGCAGTGACTTCCGGCCCGCGGCGGCGGTTGGTGACTCAGGTTTTGGGGGTGCGATTCTTGTCCCAGAACCGAAAGGCAGTGAGCACTTTACAGCCCCTATCCCTGACCGTAAAACCGCGCGTGGTCCCTCAAGATATCTCCTTTGCTTGGCTCTGAGTTCCCGGTTTAGTGTGGGTGGGGATTTATTTCTGAATCCACTGGTAAGAACGCAGAACGAGAGGGAAAGGCTGCAGCTGCAGCAGGCCGGATGGAGGTCAGATAGTGGGAAGCACTTACTCCCTCGGGCATAATGGTTCGGCCTTTTTAGCTTCCTCTTACTGTTTGGTAGAAAGAGAACAGAAGCCGTTGAGTTGCCTTGTGAGTTGGAACAGTTAACTGAAGTTTTTCGTTTTTTTTAAAAA
Organism: Bison bison bison; assembly: GCF_000754665.1. NCBI lineage: Eukaryota > Metazoa > Chordata > Mammalia > Artiodactyla > Bovidae > Bison > Bison bison. Next base: position 770,713 of record NW_011494687.1, on the reverse strand, counting down.
TGAACTGGTAGTTGAAGTGTTAAACTTTGGAATTAAGCCGGTCACCTGCCCTAGTCGCTCTAAGTTGAAATTTCCGCTGAATGCGGCAGCGTATGTACCAGCCTCCCTGTCGTTTCTTCACAAGTCTTGGAATGCAGGGCTGGGTTGTCCAGCCTTTGGGAACTCTCTGCCCAGCACTGGACATCTCTTTCCCGCAGATGGTTGTTTTTTAGATTTTTTTAAAAATTGAAGTATAGTTGTACAAATATGTTTCAGGTGTACTACATAGTGATTCACAGTTTTTAAATATTATACTCTATTTTTAGTTATTGTAAATTTTGGCTGTATTCCCTGTGTTGTACATCCCCCAGATGATTATCAAAGTTCCTGTTTGTGCTTGGAGGGAGCCAGCCCGGGCAAGCCCGACTTCACTGGCTGGACCAGTAAATGCCCCGGTTGCTCACACAGTGCTGGACATTGGGGCTTGCCTGAATGGGCAAGCACTGGGTTGGAGAAGAAAACCTACCCACCGGAGGTCAGTAGTGTGAGGCATAAATGAACTTTATGGGCAGTGCAGAAGTGATACGTGGTGGTTGGGGAAAGCTTCTTGGAAGACCAGAAATGGGTTGTGTAATAGAAACAGCAAAGATGAGGAGGGTGTTAGCAAGTATTCTGGAGGTCTCAGCAGAGCAGGTACTGCTGTGAACCATAGAGGGTGCTAAAGAATGTGGACTCAGACAAGCCTGCTTAGATTTTTTTTGGCGGGGAGGGGTTTCTGTATGTTTAAATTTGAATCTAGGTTCTGCCACATACAAGCAACTTTAGTTATCAATAATATGTAACCTTGTAGTTCTGTTGGGAGGATTCATGTGTTAATTTTTGTAAGACAGAATGGACCAAGCACAGAGTAAGTGATTTGTTAGCTAAACTTCCTTTATCCTTCCCAACATATGAAGTAGTTGGTATTTCCTCATTTTTCATCCATAAAATATTACTAGGCATGAACAGATGGACAGCAAGAAAGAATACGTTTGTCTTAAGTGTTTGGTTACAAGACTGTTTAGGGGAGGGCCACATCAAAGATGACTTTTTGTGTCTTTCATCACTTCCACAGAAGTTGGTTTTGAAGATGTTTATCTGATTTTTCTTCTCCTTCCCTTTCATAACTGCCTCTTGGCAGTTTGCCAAGGAGAAATGCTTATGGCATCATCTGACTCTCTAGCATTTTGTCTGATTTGTAGATAAGCAGTGCAAGAAGAAAAGATGAAGTCCCTTGGCAAATACAAGTTGAAGGACTATCCTTCATTTTCTGTATTATCTCTGTCTTTTAATCATAAATAACACAAACCAGACTGAACGTGGTCTTAACTGGGCATAGGTGATTTATGCATCATGTATGTGGGCTTTCTGTGACAAATGCCCAACTCTCCTCTTCCTGCACCACCTAGGATGTGACTTGTGTGTTCTTAAGGATTGCATATTCTAATATTAGTCAACATGAAATAATTAGGAAGAGCAGAGCATTTTAAAATACAATTTTAAAGGTTACTTTCCAATTAGAGTCGTTACAAAGTATTGGCTATATTCCCCATGTTTTAAAGTATATGCTTGAGCATGTCTTACACCCATTCTTTGTACCTCCAACTCCCCTACCCCAAGCTGCCCCTGCCCCTTCCCCACTGCTGCTGCTAAGTCGCTTCAGTCGTATCCGACTCTGTGCGACCCCATAGACGGCAGCCCACTAGGCTCCCCCGTCCCTGGGATTCTCCACGAAAGAATACTGAAGTGGGTTGCCATTTCCTTCTCTAATGCATGGAAGTGAAAAGTGAAAGTGACGTCGCTCAGTTGTGTCCGACTCTTAGCGACCCCATGGACTGCAGCCCACCAGGCTCCTCCATCCATGGGATTTTCCAGGCAGGAGTACTGGAGTGGGGTGCCATTGCCTTCTCCACCATTACCCACTAGTGACCACTAGTTTGTTCTCTATATCTGTGAGTCTGCTTCTTTTTTGTTATATTCACTGATTTGTTGTATTTTTTAGACTCCACATATAAGTGATATCATACAGTATTTCTTTCTCTGAGATGCTTCACTTAATATAATGCCCTCCAAGTCCATCCATGTTGCTACAGGTGACAAAATTTCATTCTTTTTTGTGACTGAGTAGTAGTCCATTTGTGTGTGTGTGTGTGTGTGTGTGTACACACCACATCTTGTTCCACTCATCTGTTAATGGACACTTAAGTTGCTTCTGTATTCTTGGCAATTTTAAATAATGCTGTTGTGAACACTGGGGTATTGGTTTGGTTTTTTTTTTAATATATACCCAAGAGTGGAATTGCTCGGTCATATGGTAACTCTATTTTTAGCCTTTTGAGAAACTTCTGCACTGTTTTTCATAGTGGCTGCATCAATTTACATTCCTGTCAATGGTATACAAGGGTTCTTTTCTCCACATCTTCGCCAGCATTTTTATTTGTGTTCTTTTTTGATGATAGCCACTCAGACAGTATGAGGTGAGGACGGGCACACCTTATGAAAGGTCTACCTTTTAATGTACATTAAAGCCTGATGGGACAGTTTCTGGAGTTACATGGCACTATGTAGATCTTTAGTAACTTGAATAATTTTGGTTTCACCCTATACATCTTACCTAGCTCTTTCACCAGTGACTAATGTGTTAAGATGGATAATAGTTTAGGTAGAGAGACCCCAGTTTCCTCAGTAAATAGGAAATATGTTTTCAGTCCTCTGGCATTTTGATCAGAAAGTGGTACTGGTGGTGATGCGTGATAGAAGAGGGAGGGTGAGGAGGATGTTTTATGATGCACGGGTCGTTGATGAAGTCCTCTCCAAGACCCGTTTTTATAGATGCATACTAGATGCCACATATAAACAGAAAGATAGGTTTTCTGGTAAGAAATGCTAATTTTATTTTTGTAATATTCTAAAACAGTGATACTCAGATTTAGCTGTTCTTCAGAATTTCCTGTAAGCAGACAAACTTCCAGATTCTCCTCCCAAAGACTCTGATTCTAGGTCTGTGTTAGGGCCTGGAAATCTATTTGAAATATTTTTAGCCTGCTGGAAAGCACAGAGAATAAACTAACAGACATAGGTAATAAAAGTGATCTTTTAAAAATGTGCATTTGATCATGTCATCTTCCTGCTTAAAATCCTTTCACATGCTTTGGTAAAAAAGAATCCTCACATTGATCCACAAAAGCCAGCATAGTTTTGAAACACTCCTTGCCTGAACCAACCATGCTGCTGCTGTTGCTTAATTGCTTCAGTCGTGTCCAACTCTGTGCAAACCCATAGACAGCAGCCCACCAGGCTCCCCCGTCCCTGGGACTCTCAAGGCAAGAACACTGGAGTGGGTTGCCATTTCCTTCTCCAAGGCATGAAAGTGAAGAGTGAAAGTGAAGTCGATCAGTCGTGTCTGACTCTTAGTGACCCCGTGGACTGCAGCCTACCAGGCTCCTGCGTCCATGGGATTTTCCAGGCAAGAGTACTGGAGTGGGGTGCTATTGCCTTCTCCGGAACCAACCATACCTACTAGCTTTTAGATCTTCAAAAGAAAGCTATTCTTCTCGGCTTAGGTTGTTACCTCTTTTATATTCCTGCCCCCTCTCCCCACCAACACACACTATTTCCAGGGCCAAGCAGAGCACAGCTCCTGGCATATGCTGGACACCCAAATATCTGTAGAGTGAATGGCCGTCTGGGTGAAAGGGAAGAGTGAAGAATGGACACTGATACTAGTAAGTCAATAGGGAGATAGGTTGGGGAGTCAAGAGACTGAGGGAGTTCCCATGTACTGAGCTCTTATTTTTATCAGTCCTCTTCTCCTCCTGCCCTCAGTCTTTCCCAGCATCAGGGTCTTTTCCAATGAGTCAGCTCTTCACATCAGGTGGCCAAAGTATTGGAGTTTCAGCTTCAACATCAGTCCTTCCAATGAACACCCAGGACTGATCTGCTTTAGGATGGACTGGTTGGATCTCCTTGCAATCCAAGGGACTCTCAAGAGTCTTCTCCAACACCACAGTTCAAAAGCATCAATTCTTCTGCGCTCAGTATACACGTGGCTGATTCATTTTGCTGTACAGCAGAAACTAACAATATTGTAAAGCACCTACAATAATATTTTTTTTAAGTGAGGTGATGCAGTTTGCAGAAAGAGGAAGTAGAAGCAGTTGGCTTGAGAAAGTAGTGAAGGTTTGAAATAGGTGCTTTGAAAGGTGACAGCTTACTGGGGACCCACTGACAAACACTCATTTGACATTTATTGGGTGGCTACTCTGCTCCACATGAGCTTGCTGAATAGCTTGGAGGATGGTTGTAAAAGGAGATCATAAATTTGTAATGGCGCTGATCCACAGGTAGTTATTTTCTTCTTCCAGTATTAGCTACTTGGATAATTAAGCTAGAGAATAGAGGCAGCTGGAATGGTAGTGGCTTAAATTTTATGGAATAGGGATAATGGGTGAACTTGAGAACGAGGAAGTTGAGAGTCTAAAAGGTTTGTAGTCCAGGCCAAATAGAGAAGGAGTGAGTATGAAAGTGGCTGATTAAATTGAGAGAATGTGGGAGGTCACAAGGCTGGTGTTTCAAAGAGAATGAATAAGTGAAGTGTTTGGAGATCTCAGAGTTGTAGCTGGAGAAAATAGCACATTGGAGATTAGAATTTCAAAGAATATAGGAGAAGACAGGAACTAGGCGAGTTACCATGGGGTAAATGGTTGAAAGAGTAATGAGGTGAAGGTCACTGGGTTTAAGGAGAGTGTTCCTTAAAGTTCTTTCAATTGCAAATAGCAAAAAAATCTGACTGAAACTGGCTAAACAAGATTTATTGGCTTCAGTAATTGAAAAGAGGTAGGGTGGGTTTTCAGTTCATATTGATCCAGAAATTCATGACATCACCAAGGGATCTAATTCTCTTGCCACTGTCCCTGTGTTAGCTTCTTCCTTGGATCCTTTCCTGGAGCCAGATACGGCTTAACTGCACATCCTTATACCACAGAAGGAAGGGAGAGAGCTTCTCTTGATCATTGCAATCAGTTCCTGACTAGACCCACTTAGAAAAATGCACATCGACCCTTGAACTAATAACTATGGTCAGGGAAATAAATATGCCCTGGTAGGTTCAGACTGGGTTATTGCCTACCTTGTGGTAAGGAGGATGGTGTTACTTTGATTCTCTTAGGCCACCCAGGGTGGTGGATCCACCTGCCACTGGAGGTGAATTGGAGTTCATCCAGATGGGGAGGAAAGGGCACTGGGGAGGAAACCAGGTGTCCGCCAAATGAGGAACTATGATTCTAGTTACTGAATAACTTGCAGTGTACATTGAAGACTCCAGGGTGACAGCAATATTCAGGGCACCACACCCTTCTGTAAATACTGTGTGTGTGTATTTGGGGAGTGACAGCAATGGGAAAAGGTAGAGACAGTATATCAGATTGGCATCATCTCCAAAGGAGCTGAGATTTTTTTCACTGCCCTGAGAATAATGATGGGGATGCAGCATTGGGGTGCAAAGAGAAGGCAGAGCCTATCTCCCAGTACAAGTACATGGAGTTAAGAAGAAAGAATGGTCTCCTCTGGAGGGTGCTTCTGGTGAATGAGTTCTCTTGAGAGATGAGCCAGGTTTCAGGGGAGGCCAGAGTGAGCTTTGTGTAAATAAAGAATTGTAAGGAGTAGAGTGAGTGGGAAGTGCTATATGGAACTAGGTTTGCAGAGGGTGCAGTGGAAAGGTTTGAGAAGGCCCTTCAGCGGCTCTCTTACTCTTTGTACCTTTCTTATGTGCAGGGGTATTATAATTACTCTACTGCCCGATCACCCTGCTTGTTCCTAGGTTTTTAGTTCTTTTTTTTTTAACTGACATTTAACATTATTTTAGTTTCAGGTGTAATGATTTGATATTTGTATATGCTGTGAAATGATCATCACAATAAGTCTAGTTAACATGTTACCATATAAAAAATTGGTATATATGTTATGAGAACTTTTTAAAGATTTACTCTTAGCAACTTATAAACATGAAATACAGTATTGACTATAGTCACCATGCTGTACTGTACACCACATCCCCAGGGCTTTTAACAGCAATTTTATAGTTTTTGACTCCCTTCACCCATTTCACCCCGCCTCCCTCCCCTGCCACCAGCCACCGGCCACCAGTCTGTTCTCTGGGCTTGGTTTTGTTGCTGTTGTTACTGTCTTAGATTCCACCTACAAGTGGAATCATACAGTATTTGTTTTTCTCTGTCTGATTTATTTCCTTTGCCATAATGCCCTCAGCTTCCATCCTTGGAATGGAATGGCAAGATTCTCTTCATTTCTATGACTGAATAACATTTCATTGTATTGATATGCCACATCTTCTTTATCTGTTCACTTGTCGGTGAACACTGAGGTTGTTTCCCTATCTTGGCTGCTGTCAGTAATGCTGCAGTGAAACAGGAGTGCATATATCTTTTCTAGTCATTTTTTTAACATAATTTACTACAGTTCTCTGAAGTGTATATAAAACATTTTAGTGCAACATCTTACAAATTGTTTTCCTTTAAAAAAACAAAAACAAATCAACAGCTCTCTACATCATGCGTAAGTGGCGTGCCTACTCTGCTTTTTTTTTTCCTTCAACTATTAACAGAGAAACCTTTGTTTGAAAAGAATATGAAAACTTGCTACAGAAACCCCCTGGGGAAAGAGGGTGTGTCCTGCAATGGGCCTGTAACCAGTGTTTTTTTTTTTTTTTTCTTTCAGAAAAATACCCAGAAGTGAAATTGCTGGATCATAGTTCTATTTTTAATTTCTTAGGAAACCTCCATACTGTTTTCCATAGTGTTTGTACTAACTTACATTCTCACCAACGGTGCACAAGGGTTCCCTTTTCTACACATCCTCGCCAACTCCTATTTCTTATCTTTGATAATAGCCATTCTGACATGTATGAAGTAGTATCTTATTGTGGCTTTGATTTGAATTTCCCCAGTGATTAGTGATGTTGAGCACCTTTTCACGTACCCGTTGGCCATCTGTATATCTTCTTTGGAAAAATGTCTATTTAGATCTTATGCCCATTAAAAATAAAGATTATTTATGGGTTTTGTGTTGACTTGTATGAGTTCTTTATATATTTTGGATATCAATCTCTTATCAGATAAGTGATTTTAAAATATTTTCTCCCACTCAATAGGCTGATTGTTTCTTTTGCTCTACAGAAGTTTTTCAGTTTTATGCATTCCCACTTGTTTCTTTTTGCTTTTCTTGCCTTTGCTTTTGGTGTCAGATTGGTTTTTAGTTCTTTAGGGTAGTCTTACCTTTGCATTTCAGTAGCCTTCCCAGTGCAGTGCTTCACAAATGTTATCTGAATCCCAAGCCAGGAGTGGAAAATTGATAGGTAGGGGAATTGCTGCTGGAGAGAATGCCTACTGATTTCACCAAGAAATGACAATTGGTAATTTGACAGTGAGGGAAGAGACAGGAAAATCTGTAAAAGTAGGCAAAATTTTGCTCATCAGTTGGCAAAGATTTTTTTAAGTTGTAATATCTAAAAAAGAATATAGAAAAATATGTGTATTGCTGGTAGGAGTAGAAAACTCATAATTTCCTTTAGAATGCAGTTTGGAAGAATATATTGTCATCAGGGAATTCCTTGGTGGTCCAGTGGTTAGGACTGCACACTTTCACTGCTGTGGCATGAGTTCAGTCCCTGATGGGGGAACTGAGATCCCCCAAGCCACACCACGTGGCCAAAAATAAATTTTGTGTGTTCCCATAGTGAATAACAAAACAGAACTACCTTTATTTCTGACAATATACAATCAGTTTAACTTTGGGGCAATCGTTCTTTAGAACTGTACATGTTGTAACGGTTACAAATTATATTTTCAAAGAATATTTACTGAAGTGTAAAAATGCTTATTATGTGTTAAGAGGAAAAAAAGCAAGTTATAATCCTACTTTAAAAACTATTCCTGTAATTGTGTTAGCTTTTCGTCCTCGTGTTAGTGACCTCAGGCTTTAAATCTGCTGCAGCTCCAGATAGCACATCTTTCCACTAAGAACTCAGCAGAAAGGGAGGGAGCAACAAGGGCTTTCTTCTGCTGACGCTCCATCCCCAGGTGACTTCCTCTTACATTTCATTGACCACAGCCTGGTCACAGAGCCACTCTTTAAGTTGCAGTGGAGTCTGGGAAAGTGAGTATCCAGCAAAAAGGATTGTGATTAATCCCTTGGGGCTGGCACACTGCCACCGAGAATGCTCTGGAGCAAATGGCTGTTAGGTAGACAGATGTGTTGCCACGTCCAGTTAACCGCAGCATGTTGTTTGGGCCAATGGAGCCATCTTCCAAAAGGGCAGTGTTTGTAAACATCAGTGACAGTGCCCATGTGCTGTCATCGCTGCCTTTTCTCTGGCAGAGGTAGTGCCTCGTGTGCCTGTCAACGGCCAGCTGTTTAAGAAATACCAAATTGGCATTTGTGTAATTGCTGTGATTAACAACCCTTAGCTCATTTTATATAAGCGCAACAGTGTACTAAATTGTGTCTCATCTTGTGTTTATTAATAGTATGTAGATCAATGACCCTTCTCTTACCTATCCTGAATTTGAAAAGGTTGGGCAAGAGTAGAGACCCTTCGGGGATGGGAGAATTTGTGCCATGTCCTTTAGTTTTCTGGAAATTTAATTACCTGGAAGTGATGAACTAGGTAAAGAGTGCTTCTTAAAAATCACACATTTCAAGATCCCAGAAGCTAGCTATAACGGCAGGCCTTGGGCTACATGCCCAGTATTGAATAATAAGATGAGAAACCTTAGAAATATAAGTTCCTCTGCCCTGTGTTTTGGGGTTTTCACCTGTTAAGTTTGTGGGTTTAGGGAAGGGCAACAGAGACTTTTTGCTCATGGCCAAGGGTCTTACGTTGATGGGAAGGAAGTAGAGATGGCATAAGAACCATCAGTGAATACCAGAGATTTATCGGAAAAAAAAAAATTTGGAGCTGAGTGAGTTGATGGCATAGAGAGTTTAAATTTAGCTTTTGCTGATAAGGTGGATTCTGACAACTCCAAACTGAGTTCTTTCCCTGAGCCTTTCTTCTCCTCCCAGTGGACAGCATCCTAAGGTTTCAGAGAAGGATGATAAAGGCCCCCTGAAGCAGTTATGGAATCTCCAAGTTCCTATTTCAGTGACCCAGTTTTCAGTAATTCCTTCTTCTTCCACTTCACTTTCCCTTCACATGGTAGTTAGAGGGAATAGGGCACAGCTTCTGTACTTGCATTCCAGGAAGAGCCCCAAGGGTGAGCAGCTTTGAATGCGTATAAAATATTTCTCCTGTAGCTGCCCACCACGTGGGCCTTAAGCCCTTTTGGATGTGGCTGAACATCTTTGACTCTGTGCCGTGGCACAGAGCTCCCAGGTTCACCAGCCTTAGGAATCCTTTCCCTGGAAAGCTCAGAAGATGAGAATGTGTAATAGACATCATCACAGTGACTGGGAATGAATCTCACCAGAAATTCACAGTGAATTCACACAGGTCACATGAGCACCCTCAGCACTACCAGCAATCTTGGCTGCAACCACAGTGGGTTCTGCCTTGATCTCCGAGGAAGACACAGTCTCAGCTGCAGGGAGCTCCGGCCCACCTGCCTACCTCCCCACTCCTCACTCTCACGGAGGAACATGTCAGTCAGAAGCTGCCCCACGGCCTGGATTTAGACTCCAGGAACCAGAGGTTCTAGGAATCTAACTCCGATTCTAAGCAGCTGCAGCGTAACGTCTTTGGAGAAAGTACATGCTGACTTGATCAGAGATGCAAAGGGAAACACTCTCAAAGCCTGGTTGGGAGGCCCCCCAAAACTCTGAGAGTAACTACAAGGAAAATAACTACAAGGTTCTACAACTTGGAATCGTTTTTCTGATGAGGATCCACAAGCAACTCATGGCCGTGCAGGGTCCTTTCTGAGACTGTTAATAAGACAGAGCCGCCAGTATTGAGCCAGGAGTCGAGGTTGATGTCACCACTGCAGATGCTTAAATCAGCTTTTTTAATAACTGATAATCAGTTAAAAATATAAACAAACAGACCTGATTTGTGAACTGAACAAAGGCTTTTGACACTTGGAATAAACACCTGATGGGTAGGTGGGATTCTCTGCCCTTAAGGAAAAGAGCCCCAGCTGGTTTGAGTATAAGGTTTAATGTAAGAGACGTTGGATTGGCAGAGTTGGGACAAAATTAGGAGATTCAGTTCTAGACAGTGACTGAATAGCCGAGGCGCCTGGACAAATATTGACCATGCTGTCCTGAGTCCTCCAGAGCCCTCTGTATGCCCCAGCTAGAGGCTCACACCGTGACCAACACTGGCCACCTGAAGGCTTTGATGAATCTCTTCCCAGAGCCATCCAGAGACTGGCTGGCCTGAGTCAACACAGCAGGTGTCATCTTTGGGACAGGCTGGAGGAAGTGGGTACCGAAGGGGATGTGGGGTTGGGTTGGTACACTTGCTGCATGAAGTGGTCCAGGAGGCGCTCAGCGTGCATGGTTAGCCTTTCCTCTCTCCCTGACTGCTCATGTTTGGGAAGAAGGAGACCATCCCATCAAAGAAAAAAGGTCTTTCCAAAAGCTATATTTGGCATAAGCTAATGCCACTGCTAGTGCTGCCAGTGGCCAGGCACAGACACAGAAGGCCCTGAGGAGCTGGGCAGAAAGGAGAATGTGTGGGCAGAGCAGCAAATAGCCAGCTCACGTCCCTGCCCCAGGAGCCCGGAAGGATAAAGGCCGTGCAGTAGAGGGTAACGTACGGTCCTGCTCTTTGGTTGCGCAAAGGCCCTAGCACAGGACCGGGAAGGGTGAGGGCTGAGCGGTGCAGGCTCTGCCCTCGGGCCCCAAGCTTTAGGCTCATCGCATGGAGGCGGTGATGCAGCAAGAGGCGAGGCAAGGAGACAGAGCAGTCAGGCAGAAATCCCTGGCTCCTAGGAGCTGCCCTTGTCCTTGTCATCCATGAGGTCATACCTGTGGGAACGAGCAGAGAAGGCTCAAGTAAAAAGATGACTCTTGTGTTCTCTTATAAATGAGACAAGATCTTAGGGCTCTTTACTTCAGATCAGTGGTTCTCAGCTTGGCTTACATCCTTTTTCCTTCCTACTTAAGCATCCTGGGCCACTGCCAGCTCATCAGGTACTCACCACTGGGCCGCACCCTGGGAAAGGTCTATCTCAGCGAGGTCCAACTGCACCTGTGTTGGAGAGTAGCAGGGGTGACGTTACTTTTCATGTCTCCAAAAACCACGTCCCACCCTGTCACACTCCAGGTCCCAAACCAGTACAGAGGCAATTGGGTAGTGTTTGCTGTTGAGTCACTAAGTGCTGTCCAACTCTTTGTGACTCCATGGACTGTAGCCTGCCAGGCTCCTCTGTCCATGGGATTTCCTAGGCAAGAGTACTGGAGTGGGTTGCCACTTCCTTCTCCAAATTGGGTAGTAAAGTACCGTAAAGAACATCTGTAGAGTAGCGTCACCAGGGTGCCTCCTCCCTAACAGGGACTACAAGCCTTTCCACCAGCAACTTTTCTCACCTTTACCCTGCCCTCTTACCTTCCCCAGCAGGTCACGCTCTCTTGACATGAAGGAGGAACTAGACTTCACAGAGACATCCAGCTTTCGCTGGAGGGCCTCATCCAGGGGCAGTTCCCACTCAAACCTGAGGAAGGACTGGGCGTTAGAGGCAGGGCCCTTCCCAAGCCTGCCATCTCTTCACTGGAAAGCCCACTGACTGACCGCTCGTTGAATTCAGGATTTAGGGTCCTCTTCTTCTGTGAAGTCTTCCTCTTGGTGCCCCGGTTCTTATCTGGCAGTAGCAACAGTGACACGTAGGGATCGGGGGGATCCCGTCCATTTTGTCGAAGGGCCCTGTGACAGGAGGAAGGAGGTGACAAGGCCACCCAAGTTGGGGGGGACAGGTAGAACCTGGAGGGTGGACAGATGGGGTCTCACCGGCAACTGTGAATGAAGCCAACCAGCTTGCGTTCTTCACTGTGGTACCAAACAGTCAGTTTCACCTGGCCCAGCGGCCCGGCTGGAGCCTCAGGGGGACTATGGAGAGATGGAGACAGCGCTGGGAGCAGGCAGTGCCTCAGGAGTCCGTAGCCTGTCCTTTATATCCTCGACTGAGTCCCATCTTTCTGTCCCAGCACTTTACCTGTCACCGTGTGTTAGGCGCTGCCTGAGCTCTGGGGCTGAAGAGGTGACCTGAGGGAGTCCACTCCAGAGCTCTAGTTCACTCAGAGATGAGGAGCTGTGGCTGTAGCTGTGGCTGTGAGCTTCCACCCCGGAGTGCTGAGACACCAGGATCTAGACGGACAAGAAGGTCGTGAGCCACACAGCCCTCTGCTCCCGCCTCCCCACACCCACCACATCTCCCACACTCACCCCGAGCTGTGCTCTCAGTAGCACCTGCCCTTGACCGTTGCTGAGCGTAAACCAGCGGTCCAGGCAGAGCCGATCAGCCACAAGGAGCTCGGAGAGGGGCAGGGATAATGAGCCCAGCGTGCCAGAGCCTTCCCCCCGAACCTGTGAAGCAATAGGACTGTCATCAAGAGAGAAGCAGGCTCCTTGGCAGTCCAGTGGTTAGGCCTGGGCGCTTTCACTGCTGGGGCCCAGGTTCGATCCCAGTGCAAGCCTCGCAGCATGGTCAATAAAGGGAGAGAGGTGATTTAATCCCGGCATTCCAGGTCCAAATGCTTGGACATTCGGGTGGTTTTGGTCAGAGATTCCCCTTCATGAAGACGCAGGGAAGCTGTGGTAATAGTTGCTGCTGGTCCCATTTCCCTTTTTCAACCAGAATAGACTATATGATCTTTACTTTCTCAGCTTTCATAAATTATCCCAGTAATAACTGCACAGGGTGGGAAAAGAACAGTAAAATGAAATTGCTTCCTGCCCTTCCTACCCGCATGTCCACACTCTACCAGAGCTCTTCCTGTTTTCCTTATACTGGCATAGTTCTAACTAAACTAATATGCCTATATCTCTATTTCATATTTGCCAGCTTTATTATCTACTGAGTCTCTACTGTGCAAGATGATTAACTGAGCTCATTTACATCTCTTCTCTACCTCTGTCAATGTTGTTAATAGCTACATTACTTTAAGTTCTATTAGTTTCTATCATGTAATTCTCTACTTACTGTTCTATCAACTTTGGAAGGTATTTCTTGACTCCTTACTCCAGAAAGAGCCCAGCACTCCTATATTAACTTCCCCCATCCTCTCTTCACCTCCTATACCTCATCACTTTTTGGTCACCCTTCAATCCACTGAAATCTAGTTTCTACTCCATTCTAGCTCCTGAAGTTGTTCCAATCATCGGTGCCTCCTGGTTTTCAAAGTCAGTGAATAGTTTTCAGTCATCTAAGTTTACCTCTCAATAACACTTGGTCACTTCCTGTGGCTTCTATAACCCACTCCTTCCTGGTAAGCATCCCACTGTACTTCAGGGCTCTTACTCTCCATCTGCCCTTCATCTGTTGCAGCGCCCAGCATATCCCATCTTTGTCTGTCTCCTTTTCACTCTACACACACCTTGAGAGATCATGCTCATGCTCGTGACTGCAGCTACTACCTGTTGCTTGCTCATGATGCTCAAACAAGAGGGACAGGAAGGAAGCCCACGATGGGCCAGAGATCTACCTTCCGAATGGCTGGCTCCCCTTGGATGGTCCTCAGAGATCTCAGTTTTTAAAATTCCTGCTCTGTGCATTCCCTCTGTTGGCAATGGCACCTTTATCTGTCCGTCCACACTAAAAACCCAGGAGTTAACACCTAGACTGTTCTTTGCTCCTCCCCAACTTCTTCCCCTCCATGTCAAAATAACAGCCAAATATCATCTGGCCTTTGTCAATTCTTGCTTTAATTACTCTTAACAGTCTCTTAACTGATCCACCTGCCTCCAGTGTTGCCTTCCTCCAGCTCATCTTTTACCCTGACATCAACAGTCTTCCTAATATATGAGTCTGGATGTCATCTCTCATTCTTTCTAGTGTTTTCCTATGCCTTTAGGATAAAATCTAAATTCTCAACATAATTTTTAAGAGCTCTTGTGATCTTGCTCCTGCCTATCTCCATAATATATTATTTGCCTCTATTCCCCTCTTAGCCTGAAAGGTTTTCCTTTCCTTTCCTTGGTCAGGGCCTATCTACCCTTAAGCTAAGGATGCCTTTCTTACTACCCACCCTCACCTTTCCCACCTCTTCTCCCCTCACTGCCTTTTACCTCAGCAGTTACCAGTCTGGAAGTATTCTCTGGTTATTTTTCTCCTAAAAGGAGTATGAGCTCCAAAAAGATTAGAACTTGCTCTTTTATCTCTGAATGCCCTGTGCCTGGTTCAATGCCTGGACTGTGACAGCAATCTGGTAAATGTTTGTAGGATGAGTTTACAGTACCTGCAACTCCAGACTCTCAGTGTTTGGTTTCCTGATGAGAAAGGAGGCGCTCTCATTCCAGACGGGGGTGGCCGTTTGGGGAACAGTCTGGTGGAGGTGAGGAGGATCCTCAGTGATTGACATTTTCTCCTCTATTCCTCTCAGCCCTCCCATTCTTAGTCCTTCGGCATTTCCCAATACAGTACCTTAGTTTTATGAGACGTATCTCCCACAGCAAGAGTAGCATAAGGGCTGGGAGGCTTGGTACCTTTTCGGAGCTGGAAAGAAAATACTGGTCTTAAATGTGTCCCAGTTAAGGCAAATTCCCTGCCCCATAGCCAGCGGCCCACATCCCTATTGCCACTTGACAGCCACCACCCTCCTGGCCTTGGGCAGACAATTCTTCCCATCCCAGCACCACCCTGGGAGAGAGGAATTTGGAATTTACTATTCCAAATACACCAGGAGCATCCAAACCCAAGGGATATAGAAGGGCCTGGGAGCTATGGGGTGTGGGGAGCAGATCTCACCGGCAGGTCCTCAGCCCGCTCCAGGTAGACAGACAGCAGGGCCGCTGCAAGTTCTGCACTCTTCTGGGTCTGGATCAAGCTGTTCACCTGCAGCACCTAGGGGAGGACACGGGGACTGGGGGGTGGTAACTGATACTCTGGAGGGCTGGCATATGCCTTGAAAGCGGACAGAAGAGCTTACTTTGACCCACCCTGGGTCCTTTCCTTCTTCCAGTATCTTTCCTTACCTCCTCTAACTCAGCAGCAGTGGGGTGGGGGGTCAGACGCTCCAGACGCAAGTGTAGGCGGCCAGAAGGGACATCCTCCAGGGTCAGCCACTGTGGAAGTAGGCAGGGTTAAGACTGGAGTGTGTGGGACAGGGACCATAAGAATGAGATGTGCAACTGGATCAGGAGGGACTGTTGATTCTTTGTTTTTAATATACCATCTGTGGACCATAATTGAAGCCTTTATTGAATTTGTTACAATATTGTTTCTTTTTTTTTTTTTAATGTTTTTTGAGGTTTTTAATTTTTTTGGTTTTTTTGGCTGCAAGGCATATGGATCTTAGCTCCCACCAACAATCAAGCCCACACGCCCCACACCGGAAGGTGAAGTCAACCACTGGACCGCCAGGTAAGTCCCAAGGGATTGCTGATTCTCATTTCATGCTTACCTCATCAAGGAAGCCACTGTTTAAGACAGTGGTGAGACTCACTTTACACCTGTAGAGTAGAAAGATTAAAATTAAGGTCTATGGTCAAGAGCCAAGCCTCTTGTCCCCACAAGGCCAGACGTCCTGGTCTACAAGACCCAGCTTGTCTTCCTCATCAGACCTTACCCTCTCACCTGCCCAGAAAGTCATCCTTGTCCAGGTCCTTGTCAAAAACCTCAACCTCTAGCTCTTGACCTGGGATTGATGTGACGATCACCTAGTGGAAGAAAATAGTGGAATCATTTCCTTTTCTTCTCCGAATGATTGGATTCCCCCTCCAGTCAACTGAACCCCAGAAGTTTTCTGGACTACTTTCAGAGGTGGGGGAAAGATGGGGCAGAACTGGAAAGAGTTCTAGCCTTCAATTCTGACCTCAAAGATCTCATTCCAACGGGGATTGAGATCTTCCCGAACAACACGGCTGTGGAAGCTTCGTCCTGCCAGCTTTAGTTTGACGTAGGGGTCTGACTTGCCCTTCACTAATCCCCCCAAGAAGCGGTCTTTGGCAATCAGGTCCTGGGCCTCTAATACATGGAGCCGAAGCACATTCTGCAAAAGGGACAGATGGGGACACCAGATGGCAGTCAAAGACAGAAACCGGTCAGACCCAGTCTTGAAACAGGTTTTGCACACGTAGACCACAGTGGGCAAATAGAGCTTAGTCCTATCTGGATACAGACTTACCTCTGTCCCAAAGCTACTATCAGGAGTAGTGTGACAGGGTCGAGGTGGGACATCCACACTGCTGCCTGTCTGAGGGCTATCATCCAGGTCCCAAGCCCCAGGAATACCAGGCATAGCAGGGAACCGCACTTCTGATGTATCCAAGTATAAGAGCTGGGAAGGGCAGAGTGATTGTCAAATCAAAGCGGCTAATCAAAATTTAGCCATCAGCAGGCAAGATATGTGGGGCCTGGCAGGCAGAGCAGGCACTCTGACAGGGAAACTAGGTCCCTGCCTTGGCTGGGCTCATCTCTGGAGGGTTCCCTCCACACTCACCCTACTCAGACACCATCTCTTCCCCCAGTTAGATCAATAAACGTTTTGTGTGTCTGCTAGATGCTTCCACATATACTAGATCATTTCATTGCAGAGGATTCCCTTTTTTTCTTGGCTGCACGCTCCCAGACTAGGGATTGAACCTGCATCCCCTGCAATGGAA
>NW_011494687.1:747460-753821 GCF_000754665.1 Bison bison bison | reverse complement strand
GTTATGAGGGATTGAACCTGCACCCCCTGCAATGGTAGTGCAGAGTCTAAGCGACTGGAGCGCCAGGGAAGTTCCCTTTCCTTACTTTTGTGTGTGTGTGTGTGTGTGTGTGCTGAAACCCAGGAACAAGTCACCTTTCCTTACTCTTAATGCCACAAAGAATCCACAAGGCCCTTCTCCGCCCATAGCACTTTATCCACCTCCATACCCTCATAACTAGTTTCATGTAGAGGCGGGAGTTTAGGCCAGAGCTGCTGAGCTGGAACCACTGGTCCAGGGTGAGTTCCGGGGCAGTCAGCAGGCGAGCCAGAGGCAGGGTCAGTGCCCCTAAAGTCAGGGCCCTGGAGTCATCCTTCACCTATAGGCACAGGAAGAGGGGATGGAGAGAAAGATTAGGGAACAGGGAGGTACACTATGGAAATGTGACGCGGCTGCAGCTTCACTCTGTGCCAGTCACAAACCTGCTCCACTCTGGGCCATCCTTTTATAGTCCTCTGTCTACTCCACAGTCCCTTCCTCCTCTGCTCTTTCTGGTCTCGTTACCTGGCCAAGTTCTCGTTCTCATTCTGCTCTTCTCTGCCTATTTAAATCCTACTGATACTTGCAGTCCCTCTGAAAATCCTACTTCTGTCACAAAGTCTCTCTAGTTACTCCAGCCTCTGTACTTTTCTCCAGCCATCCTAAGTACTATACTTTGGGTATCTGACTCCCACTGGTTGATGCTGAATCATCTTTCCTTATATATGTTTGTCTCTTCTATGAAACTAGCCAGTAAGTTTCATGACAGCAGACACTGTGTACATGCTTTTTCTATGACCTTAGAAGTGCTAGATGTCTGGGAGGTTGGGATTGGCATATGCACACTACCATATTGTGATAGAGATAATCAACAAGAACCTACTCTAAGCACAGGGAACCATACTCAATACTCTGTAATAACATGGGAATAAAATCTGAAAAATAAATATATGAATATGTATAACTGAATTACTTTGATGTACATCTGAAACACAATGTCGTTCTAACTCTATACTCCAATATAAAATAAAAAACTTTTAAAAATAAAAATATGC
The DNA here is from genome assembly GCF_000754665.1 of Bison bison bison. Lineage (NCBI taxonomy): Eukaryota > Metazoa > Chordata > Mammalia > Artiodactyla > Bovidae > Bison > Bison bison. The sequence goes on along the minus strand of NW_011494687.1, from coordinate 752,748 downwards.
CAGAAAAAAAATGCTAGGTGTTTAGTGCTCCATATGTTCTTCTCTTTAAAAAAAATATTTTTTTTGAGGCATAATTTACAAAGCACAAAAATCACTCATTTGAAGTACACAGTTCTCAATAAGAATGAGCCTAGAGAGATGGGTGGGGAAACGTGGAGAGTGTAAGAGGTGGAGAGTCTCGGTAGATGGACTGAAAATAGAGATCATGGAATTCCCTGGCAGTCCAGTGGTTTAGGACTCCATACTCTCATTGCAGATGGCCCAGGTTTGATCCCTAGTCAGGGAACTATGACCTGGAAAGCCACACAGTCAAACAAACAAACAAAAAACCCCAAGAAAATAAGAGATCAAAGGAGAAGATGCAGAGAAGAAATGGTGTAGACCTGGGAAGACAGAATAGCGCATCCAGGAGGACCTGTAACTCACCTGCACATCAAGCTCCTGGCTTTGAGGGTCTTGCAGGAAGAACCGGAAGGCCTGCTCCCACACTGGGCAGTTGGTGCTGTAGACAGCCTGGAGGTATGCAGGACTCGGTCAAGGGTACATGGCCCAGTACCAGTTCTGTTTCTCCAGAAAACCCTTGCCCTTATGGGCAGCCTAAAGGGAACACTTCATCCCAAGAATAGTCCCCCCTCCTCCTGTCCCCACACACAATGCCTCCCACAGTGGTATCCTTGTCCTGGCCCTCACCTTGCTCTCCTGGGTCACATCCTGGATTGACAGTTGTACCATGGGGTTGGGCTCCTTGTTCCCCTTCTTCAGCTGCGGGTGGGAGAATTCAGAAGTCACCATCTTGGTTGTTTTTGTGTTTCAGTGAAGGAAGGTGGGCTCTCATCAGAGTCTTTCCCCTGAGATGACTCTGATCCCGTCTGTGGAGTCCTCATGTTTACATGCTGTTGCTACTGGAGCACAGTGGTCAGGGGCAAGGGAGGGTGTGGGAGTGCTGACCCCACGGCTTCCTGTTCACCTGCCCTCAGAAGCCACACTCACAGGAAGATCCTGGGCCCGATCCAGATAAACAACTAAGATGGCGGCCGATGGGGGCTCTGGGCGGGAAGAGACTCCACGGTTCCACTGTAGAATCTGCGGCGGGGTGGTCGTGATCAGACCTTCATCCACTCAGTCCCCCATACTTCTAGTTACCTATTTCTCCCCTGCTAGCTTACTGTTTTGCACATAGTTACCTGCTCCAGTTTTTCGGCATCTGGCAAAAGCGAAAGCCATTCTAGCCTTAAGTGAACTTGGCCTTGCCCACCTTGAAGAGGGAACCACTGGAGGGAGAGGTAGAAGAGAGTGAGGTAGAGATCAGAAACCCACCCAACTTCTTCCCCACCAATGCAGTAACCACTGTCTACACAATGGGGGACACTACCCTCCACCTTCCTCTTCTCTCAACTTACTTCATCCATTACTCCAGCCTGCAATACTTTCCCTACATCCAGCTTCATTCTGTGGGGGAGGGGATGGTAGTGGTAATGATGGCAGTGAAAAGGAAAAAAGAAGAGAGTGTTATAATTAGCAGAAAGTCATTCACTGGCCCGCTTCTCACCCAGAAATAACTGGCAGATCTCAGACTCCCTTCTTACACTCAGGAGGTATTTAAGTATGTGTGCATGGTGGGGATGAAGGGTGAGAAGTTGGGAAAGAAAATGATTACTATTCCCCTGGCCTGGAAAAGGATTACGTCTGGGATGTCAGTGGCCCTGGGGATTTAGACTCCTAACGTAGGCAGAGTCTTACCTGCCCAAAAAGTCGTCTTTGTCTGGATCCTTGTCAAACACCTCCACCTCAATTTCCTGTCCTGGGACCTCATGCACCATCACCTGAAGAACACAGAGGGATAAGGGTCTGCAGGTGAGCAGCATCCAATCATCATCTTCTCTTAACACCTCCTGGAACTTCCCCACCTGACCATGCTCCCCCCACTCCTTGGCTCTCCCACCTCATAAGTCTCTCCCCACTGGGGGTTGAGTTCCTCATTGATGACACGGCTGCAGAATGCCTGGGTGCCCACTCGCACAAGCGCATAGGGGTCTGACTTGCCCTCAATCAGGCCCTTAACGTATTTATCCTTGGAGCTCAGCCCTCGTGCAGCCAGCAAGTGAATCCGAATTATGCCCTGAAGGGTAGTAGGAATCAGACTGTGAGAAATTAAAGACCCACCACAGGGTTCCTGAGCGAAGGCTCTATCTAGGGGGAGAGGCCGTACCCTGGGAAGAGGGGAACGCAACTGGGCCACATCTTGAAGGTCAGGCACAAGGGGCACCAACAATCGGTTGGGCAACACAAGGAAGGCAGCGATGGAATCCATGATCATGGTGTCAGAGAGGGAGCTGAATGGGGGAGTGGAAAAGGAGGTGAGTGTGAGGGTCCCTGTTTCCCCACCCCCAACTATGTTTCTCACCACCGAGAGAGATCTACAGCTAGAGGGAAGGTCTTTCTTGAGAATACCTTTTCGCTACTCTTCTACCCCCATTTCCCACCTCCTGCTCAGTCCCTTCCTGGTTGCCATCCAGCTCTTCTTTCTCCCTTTGTCCCTGCTGAGGATCCCGTAGCCCTCTTCATTCTCTACCAAAATGCAGTCTCCATAGGAGAAAAACCACAGTACGAAACTTCTCAGGAGTATTTGTCTTAGCTCCCCAACTAGGGTCAAGGCTCCTAGACGAAACCGGCTGCATTTTTTTTTTTTTTTTTTAAATATTTATTTGGCTGTACTGGGTCTTAGTTGCGGCACAAAGGATCTTTAGTTGTGGTATGTGGGATCTAGTTCCCTGACCAGGGACTATGTTGGGAGGTCGGAGTCTTAGCCACTGGACCACCAGGAAAGTCTCCCGGCTGCATCTTTCACTGCTCTGTACCCCTTAAACCTTCAAATCAGGTTTGGAACACTTAGCAGGTGCTCAGTAAGTCCTTGGTACCTAAGTCCTGGGATATCCAGCAGGTTGGTCATCCCCGTCCAGTTGATATCTAGGGTCTGGAAGCAAAGAGCAGGGGGATCAGGACACAGCACACGGGGGTATGGTCATTCCCATACAACTGTTGCCAGTTCCCTGCCAGTTCTCAGCCTGTGTGTCAGTTCCCTCCCCCATTCCCCACTGGGGAGATGAGGTGGCCATCCTCTACCTCCCAGTCCTCTGCTTCCTGCATTTCCCTGCTGCTCCTGGATGTCTTCTCTTACCGGGCGTCGGATGAAGAACATCGACACAGCCCCCACGATGGGAAGGTCCCCCATGAGTGGTTCGAGAATCACCCGTAAGACACCATGGAGCTGGGGAAGGAAGAAATGAATAAAGCCTTTCCTCAGAAAAGGTCTTTTTCCCCTCCCAGACCTCCCCAGCCTTGGTTTTCCTAACCTCCCACTTCCCCCATCTACTGAAACTCCAGGAAAAGGCTTCTTGTGGAGGCCCCAGGCATGTGCCCTACCTGCATGCCCTTGACTCCTGCTTTGCAGAAGTATTTCTTCACTTCCACATCAATCTGAAGGTCACCTACGTAGCTGGGTGTTGGGAAGAAAGAGAACAGAGGGTGAGTCCTAGGCTGAAGTGGGGTGAGGGGAGTAAAGCAGTCAGAGTGACCAGGAAGGGGACCCGGCAAAAGTGACAAGTGCAGTACCTGATGTTCAAGTCCAGCAGGATCTGTTTTTTGCTCTGACCAGTGTGAACCTTGACTCCAAGGATGCGCAGTGGCTGTAGAAAGATGAATGCTTGAGAGGGAAGGGAAAGACCCCTTTAGGCCACCTGCCTCCCCCGTCCCCATCTCTTCCCTTCCATTCCTTCCCGTCCTATACAAGTACCTTTTCACCCAGTTCCACTCGTGTAAATGTAAATGTCTGCAGGTGGGGGTTAGATCCTCGAACAGCTGGGGCCACAGTTTCAGCGAGAAGCTTCTCCATATACTGGCCCAGGAAGGGCCAGACCTGGGCCACAATCTGGGAGGAAAGGGAACTGGTCACAGAAGAGCCTTGCTTTCCCTCTAAAGGGAATTTCCTTTAGAATCCTCCCCGTGGAGAGGCTAGAATTGAAGTGTGGCAGGGTCTGGCATGACAGACGAACCCTATTCCCCCTCATGAAAAACAAAAACCAGGACAATCAACCCTCACCTTATTGAGCCACTCAGCCTTTTCCACATCTGGGAAGCTGACCTGGAGGTGGAAAAAAATGGAGATAGTGATGAGCACTATCCTTTGCTTGTGGTTTCCTGCTAAGATGCCTACTGGCTGCCCTCTGAGGAAACCTAAGTGTGACAGGGCCTCCTCACACCCAGGGGTTGGGGGAGGAGCCGGATGTCCTGAGGATTCAGTCCTCCACTGGGCTTGGGGGCACTGAGGTTTCTTTAACAAAGGGAGCCAATAGAGTTGGCCACACAAAGTTGCTTTGCAGATAGCTCCAGGGTATGAAATGATGTCAGCTGCAGAGGTGGAGAGGAGGAGGGGAAAGAAGAGCACATTCTTTCTGGAGGGGAAGGTCCTGACAAATCAGAGTTTGAGGAGGAAATCCTGGGATCCTGGCTCCTTTTACCAGCCTTCCTTCTGCCCTGGGAACCACTGCTTCTACACCAAGAGGTGAAGCAGGAAGCGGCTCCTGAGTTAGGGAGGGGCCAGAAGAGCTATTTGGGCCCAGGCCGGTGTCTTCTTTCTTTTTAATCTGTGTGACTCCTTTCATGGAAAGGAAGTGTACCTGTGCTTTATACTGGGGGAGGAGGAGGGGTAGTCGCTTTAGGAGGAAGATTAATTTCTCCTCGCTTTAGGGAGGAAGAGGAACAGAAACAGTTGCTGCTTGGGCTCCAAGTCCTGTGGGACCACTGCTCCCCCTTTCTCCTCCCCAGTTCAGAGTCTGGGAAGCATGGATATGTCTGCCAAGTGTCAACTTTAATTTTCCCTAGACGGGCAGCTCTGCTGGGAGGAGCGGGAAGGGAGGGGCCGGGAGGGGCTGGATAACGGGCTGGGCACCTGCAAGGCCTGAGAGAAGCCATCCGGGCCCCTCACCACAGCAGAGGGGGCGAAGAAAACGGGTCCTGACTTCAACCCAGCAAGCGCAGCCCGCAGTCCGGAAAAGGGTGGGGCCGGCCAGGGGCGGTGGAGTGTGGGCAGCGGGCACTGCAGCAGTCGCATGCGGCCCCCCCCCCCCCCGCACCCCCGCCCTTTGTCCAGCAGCCGCCTCCGCTGCTCCGTGGCCCAGCCACCACAGGCGGAAAAGAAGAGGGTCGGAGGGTCTGTCCAGGTGCGGGGCCTCGACTGGGCAGTGCTCCCAAGGAGGGGCTCGGGGTACTCGAGGATAAGAGCGGGAAAA
>NW_011494687.1:733771-747360 GCF_000754665.1 Bison bison bison | reverse complement strand
GTCTTGGGGAGGACAGGAAAGAGGAGGAAACCCTCTGAGCGGCCACCGGAACGGGGATGCCCAGGAGCTGCGTGAATGGCACCAGAAACAAGGAGGGGCATTGGAATGGTAGGTTGGAGGAAGAGCCACGCCTGAGACGGGCTTCCCAGATGTTATTACTGTTCTTGCCTAAGCGTGGAGGAAGAAGTCCTGATTTTGTGGAAGAATCGGGATCCGGGCGTGCGGAAGGGGGTGGATAGTCGCTCCCAAGAGTGGCGCGTCCCAGCAAGCAGGCGGCTAGCTGGCCAAAGGGGTAAGTCTGGGGCTCATCGTCCCAAGGTGGGGAGCTGACTTTAACGATAGGGAGAGCCCTCGAACTGAGGCGCTAAAAGGGGGCTATTCTGCACTGAGGATTGAAGGTGGTCGCTCACCCAGGCAGGTAGCTCTCGATGGCTCATGTAAAGAGTTTTCGCCGTAAGCCGTTCTTCATCGTCCAGCAGCTGCCGCGCGACTCGAAGGCTCCGTTCTTTCTCCTCGCGGACCCGACGCCAGCCCAGATAGAGGGCGAGGCCGAAGAGCACAAAACCCACGCTGAGTCCCATTGCCCCGGCCAGGTACACCGGCACTAGCACCAGCAACCGCCGCCCGAACGAAGTCAGCACCGCCAAGGCCTCACCCGCCGCTCCTGGGCCGGCAGGTTGGTCCCCAGAACTCTGCTCTGGCTTTGCGTGAGCAGTGGTGGGCTGGTCAGGGGGTTCGGAGGGAGGGTAGGGCTGGTCCACCGGGCTGGGGCTGGGGCTAGAGCTAGAGCTGTCTCCAAGAGAGGGCTCCATGCTGCCACCTCAGGGAGCACCCGCCCAACCCAGAGATCAGCTAGAGGTTGCTTAGTTTTGCGACTAGCTCCCCCGCTTACAAACCATAAACCCCAGAATGGGGGAGGGGATTTCAAGCCACGCCCCCTCGTTCTGACTATTTGGGTTGGTCCGCACCGCATAGACGAAGGTGGAGTCAAAAGCTCGAAACCCCGCCCCCTTCCGCGAGGAGGGGGAAAGGGCTCGGGAGAAGCAGGACCTTCCTGATTGGACCTGAGTGCCAAGATGGGCGGCCCGGGATGGCGGGAAAAGGAGGTAAAAGGCTAAAGACTAGCTTGTGATTAGTTAAAAAGAGGAGGAGGCGTGGCTACCATTTAAAGCGGAGAGGCGGGACCAGGAGCTCCCCCACGTGGGATTGGCGTGCCTGTGGTATGACGTCATGCGGAGCCGCACCGCTAATTACTCGGTTTTAGAGGTAGATTGAGTAGCGAAGTTGAGGGGTTGCCGAGGGTTAGGATTTCCTTCCACTCTGTTCAGATGATTTGGCAGAACTTGGTCTGGAATTCCTACGTGTTAATTTGTCTCCTTTCCCTTGTTTTCATTCTTTAAGCATATTCCTTATCCTTCCACTTTTTTCTGGCTGTCCTTACAAAAGGAAAGGAAATTACCCTATATGGAATGAAAGTGTTCAGTGACCTACTCTGTCTATCTTGTTCCCAGTCTTCTGCCTCATCTATGTAATGACAGCCTCTGGAAAACAAAAAACAAAAACCTGGAAAGTATGAAAATTACAGAGTTTAGATAATTCAGACTTAAGGAAAGGAGTTGGGGAGGGGGAAAGCAGGGTGAATAGGAAGTGAGGTTTTTTTATCTTTAGAAATCTCCAAGTATGTCCATTCTGCCTCCAAGAATTAGTCATCTCTATTTTAAAGAGATTAAAACTAAACTGGATCCAAAGGGAGGTGGGGGCTCAGCTGTAGCAGAAGTGATTATATTTTCCAAGAATTCCTGACTTTGAGGAACAGCTAGGACACTAAAATGGATAATCAAGAGTAATGAGACAATTGTTACTCATTTGCCTGTGTTACAAGGAAGGTTTAGAATATAGTCAGATGTGGAACTCAGTGCTACATTGCACTGTGTAGGTTTAGGAATGAAAAAACTCAGGGTACACTGAATGAGGACTCTTGTTACCAGTTAACTGGACTTAAAGTGTTGTCTAGGGACTTAGAAACTGGGCGATTGGAAGCCCAGGAGGGACAGATTGGCCATGATTACTTTTTAATGCAATATATGTGGGGCTTGCATTACTGTTTGATTTGCAGCTGTTAAAATTTTTATTTAGCTCTGCAGGGCATAGATTTCATCAGGCTATGTTTCATCAAAGCTGTTTAAAACTTATCCCTGCCCAGCCTTCCTCCCTTAAATTTTCTCACTTCCCTTTCTGTACTTCTCTGAAACAGTAACTAAACTGCTTCTTTCAGTTTGCAGAACTGTATAAAGAACAATTTTCTATGTTCTCCATAGCCTGAGATGAGCAGGTATAAAAGGAGTTCAAGGGGTTATTATTTCTGATTCCTTGGAGGAAGTAAGAATGATTTGTCTGCCCACCAGCTGATAAAACAGAACCAGAGCAGGAAAATGGATGAACATCCTTAGAGGAAAAACTTTCTAATAAAACTAAAATTTGCCAAATATTGGAGTAGAGGGGAGTCCCTTAGGCTGGGGGTTGAAGAGGATGACTTATGGAAGTTCCTTTCCAAACTTTTCCCCTTTCTCATCCTATCCAGATCAGACCCTCCTACTGAAGACGGTGTGTGGAGAACAAAAGCTCATCCTCAGGAAGGTCTCTTCACAACTGGCACCCAGCAACCACAGAATCAGCAGCTGCAATGCAGGCACCAGAACAAAGTAAACAGGGTGGCTCCCCACCCATTGACAATTCTGCTGCCCAGGTGCCACCTGGTGGTGATAAGCAGTAAGTGGGTAACAGGAAAAAGGATGGCCATTTGTTAGAGGAAGTATCTAAGGGAGGAGAGCATTGAGACTTCCTGGTTTTGCATTCTGCCTTTATATGAAATTACAATTGCCTCCCAGGGTTGGAAATGGTAATCTGGTCCCTGACTACTCTTCAAGATGGCAGTGGCAACAAAATTTGAGGAAACTTCCTCTGTATTATTCCTTACAAGTTACTGGAAGGTAGTGGTCCCATTGTTGGATGGCTCTATTATTAGCACTTATCTTATGCCAAGCTGGAGTCAGACTGCCTGAAGAGATTCGTCAATCCATTCTTTACTAGTTGTGGAACCTTGGGTTGATTATCTTCTTTAAGTCTTTCTCCTCTGGTAAACAAGTACAATAATGATGCCCATTGTGTCAATGAAATACTGCAATGTAAAGTGACAAGCACAGTGCCTTGGTTTATATTAAGTACTCACATGTTAGCTATTTTCTAGAACTCTCTGCTTGTGCAGCAAGACAGGAACTTTATTAGGTAGCCCGTCAAATATCTGAAGACATCTATGGGGTCTACCCACAGTCTTATCATTCTTTTTCCCAGATACCCCACTGGTTTGCCAATGGTCTTCTGTAAAAACTATTCAGAAGAACACAAAATACTTTAGAACTGACTCCTATCAGACAGACATGGTACAACTACGTTTACAATGCGCAACTATGATTCTTTTATCCTATGGAGATTCTAGGAAGGTGCTAGAACACAACAGGCTCATAATATTAACTGCCGTATTATGAAGAATAATATTTTAATTTTTTTGCAGCCAGTTGGAAGTCCCATGTTGTTCTCATGTGAATTATTGCTAATATGAAAGTGAAAGTGAAGTCGCTCAGTCGTGTCCAACTCTTTGCAACCCCATGGACACCAGGCTCCTCCATCCATGGGATTTTCTAGGCAAGAGTACTGGAGTGGGTTGCCTTTTCCTTCTCCATGGAACTTCCCAACCCAGGGATCGAACCCAGGTTTCCCACATTGTAGACAGACGCTTTACCGTCTGAGCCACCAGGCAAGTCTCTACATTTGTTTCTCAGGCAGGTTCAAGTATTTTTAGGGGCAGGGTCAATCGAAATTGACCCTTCAGATTAGTCAATCCAAGTTACTGACATTTCCAGTATTACTTAGTATTTTTTTGTGTTATGTTGGTGAGTAGGCTTTTCATATTTTTATACAATGAAAAAAATATAGCCCTGGGGTGTATCTCTAACATGAATGTGCTCATCGACATTTACTAGGCACAAACTTTCAGTTTTGATTTCATCAAACTCTACTATTAACTGACCCATAATTATTCTCTTATCTGCAATGACTTAGGTGAGAAAGAGGAAAGCAGTTTCTGACATCTGGGAAATGGCCTGACACAGCTGGCTTTTGGAATTATTAGGGGGCTGACCTGGTTCACAGGTACTGTTGGACACAATCTCACAAAATACCAACATGAGACAAGGGCACTCAGTGGTTGTGATGAAGTGAGTCAAAAGAACAAAACAAAAACCTAGATCACAATTTTGTTTAAGGGCTAAACAAGGTCAATGTGCAAACCTTAAACTGCAAACATCCCCCTCTCCCAGCTAATGAGTGACTGCTTCATTACTTACTGCAGTTTCAGCTTCACTTTAGTCTGTTCTTTTTCTAGATAAGATACCCAATCATTGAATTTTCCCTGCTTCCCTAATAGCACCCAGTTTAGAGTGAAGCTCTATTTCCTTGAACCTTCTCCAAACTCAATGAAAGTCTAAGTCCTATAGGTCCTTTCTAACATCCTCTTGCAAGACACACTATAGTTGCACATGGTGTCCTCTCTCCATCATCACAAACTGTGTTAAATCCATCCAACTCACTCAACTGTAGGTATATTCTTGGTAGTCTTTAGCTGGAACACATTAAAAAATACATACAACATCTACAGTTTCCCAAATCTACCTCTTTAGAGATACTTGGCAAAAAAAATAAAAGTTAGCTCGTCAGAGTTTGGCTAGGACGAATTAATGCTGGTATCTATGATCACATTTGTCTAAATGCTCATAAACCATCTCTTTAATAATCCAGAATTATATCAGAAAATCAACATTAAGCTTATCAATGTGTGGCTTCTAGAATCCACAAACAATATTTCAGTATTTGCCCATCTTCAGTCTTTTGCGCCCCCTCCCCTTTTTTAAAAATGACTGGTCTTGACTTAGTCCACCATCTCCAATCCCAGGTGTATACTGAATGATCAACCAAACAAGAGCAAGAGGTAGCACGAGATATGATGGGGGAAGAATAAACCAGGATCACTTTCTCTACCCCCAAATCCACTGTCCCATTAGACTGTTCCCCTGAGTTGTTTCCCCTACATCAGCCACGAGCTGAGGAGGAACTGAGGTTTGGCTACTGGGACCCTTGGCTTTACTGACTCTTAACTGGATTTAAAACCTCTGTGGTCCTATGTGGAAGCAGAGGAAAGTAAGGGATGAACCCCGAGGTTTGTGTCCCCAGAAGAACTCTCCTTTCCCCAGCACCTCTTAAGCCTTGAAGGCTTAAGGCACTGGGAACTGAGAAAAGGATGCGGTAGGAGGGATGTTGCTGTCAACAACTCAGAGAGAAACTGCCACCTGCCCTGCTGTGTTTGAATAAGGGAAGGCTCTGTCGACACATATCCCATTCCCATTTCCCAGCACATCCACCCTCCTTAGTACCTGCCCCCCTAAATGACCCTGGGAACCCTGGTTACTAAGGCAACCTGGGAATAGTACATGCAGATAGAAACCAGAATGGATGGTACTATTTTTAAACTAGACAAGGTGGCTCCAATGGTTTTACCCCACAAAGTACCTTCCCTGAAGCCCCATCTGATCTTTCTCTGGGCCCTTACCCTTCTTCACTGGCCTTCATCCATCCTTACCCAAGCTATGTGAGAGTGGGGTCTTTATTCCATTTTGGCATGACATCTATTTACTGCTCCCATCTTCCACACAGAATATCTAAGCAAGTTTTCACTGCCTCCTTTGTCAAAAATAACTTTTTTTATTTCTTTGGAACGTGGTTGGCCCTGCCCTCTGGATGTCCAGGTCAAGCCAAGGTAATGAATGCCTCCCCTAGTCTTTGGGCTGGAGTACTATGGTCCCCATCTTCCCACGGGCCCAGGAGCAGTTCCTATATTGTCCAACTCAACTAGGCCCCAAACTGTATGAAGGCTCCTAACAGGCCTTCTCTCCTGGCCACCCACTTCCTATTCTTTCCTGGCTTCCCCTCTGGGCAGGGTATTTTTTCCTTCCAAAGCCAGTGCTGGAACCTGTGCTGTGCAGAAAAGAGGACAAGACCAAGGATGTCCCCCAAATTCCCATCAGAGGACACACGCCCCTCAGTCAGTCCTTCGTCTGTGGCCTTCAGTCTGCACTCCTACGCAAGCCCGTGAGGCTTGAAGGAAGATGGACAAGAGGAGCCTCATAAAAGGCAGGTGGGAGGAAACACACCAACCCAATCCCTTCTCAGAAGCAAACTCCTCGCAGTCTCTCATCCTAGTTCATGAGTGAGCCCTTTGGACAGGGCTCTGGAGGACTAGGTGTGTGGGTGAAGGCCCCTCAACTCCAGCCCTGGGAGACTATACCAGGGGAGTGTCCATTAGCCCCATCAGTGTGGCATAGCTGTGATTCGCATGCTCTGGGAAGCGATGGGATAAGTCACCATGGGGGTGGTGGTGTGGCTCATTGTGATTCCTGCCAAGGGTTGGGCCATCGATACAGCCACGGGGGCCACAGGAGCCACTGATACAGCCACAGGAGCCATGGATACAGGTGGGGGTGCCATTCCCTGGGCAATTGTTTGAGCCAGAGCAGCTGACAGTGGCGCGATCTCTGGGTTCAAGTGTGGGGGTGGGGGTGGTGGGGCAGCAGGAGGTGCAGCATTAGTTGGGGGAGCAGCCGGAGCTCCAGCAGGGGCCACCAGTTCTTGCTGGGACACAGGGCGAGGCTGCAGAGCCTGGCTGCTGAGAGTAGTGTGAGTCTGGGCAATGCCATGGTTAAAAGTGGCGACAGTACCCACGGTGGGGGCCAGAGTCTGTTCAGTTGCTGGTGCAGTGGAGCTCAGGGTCATGACCTTGGCCTGATTGCGGAACTGCGCATTTTGTTCCAGCAGTACTTCATTGGTAGCCAGAAGGTTGCTGACCTGCTTCTTGAGCTCCTCTACCCGCTTCCTGAGCATGGCATTCTCCTCCTCTAGCAGTCTGCACTCCACCCCTCGGGGTGGAGCCAGGCTGTAGTCATAGGATTCAAAATGGGGACCATCTTGGGGGCAGCATCCACCTCGCCGGCGCTTGGGGCCTGGTTCATGGTCCTCAAAGCCCCTGTCAGGGAGGTCATAAATATCATAGAGATCATGACGTCGTCCTGGGGGAATGGGGCCTGTTGAACCCCCACCACCAGTGCCGCCTCCACCCCGAGCATCAAACTCAAAATCCCGTTGCAGGTGACGGAACTTGCACTTGGCTCCTCTCTGGCAGTCACCCTTGAGAAAGTCACGGCAGATTGGGACCTCCTCCTTCCCATTTGGTAGATCAGCTGGTGACAGGCCTAGGCCAGCTGCCACTTTCTGCCTCAGCCGAGGAGGCAGCTCTCCTGTCTTTTTATAGCCATCCTCATCCTCCTTGGAGCCATGGATGAATCGGCAGTTAGGGCGGCTACACTCCTTGTTCTGGAAGTCATGGCAGAAGATGAACTCATTTTTGCTTACCCCCAAGTTGGACACCTCACTCATGTCTGGATGGCGATAGCGGCAACGCTTCCCTCGCTTGCACACATTCCTCAGGAAGTCTCTACAGATGGCATCTGAGCTGGCCCCGCCACTGCCTGCCCCTGTCCCACTGGCCTCCTCGCTGCCACCACCTCCAGGGCCTCCACTGCTGCTCCCAGTGCCGTTGGCATAGCTGTCCCGGTCAGGCATCCTGGTCCCTCCCAACTCAGGGCTTTCTTCCTTTTCTTGCCACTCTTGGTGACCACTAGGAAAGAGAAGAACTGTGTCAAACTGGAGTCCTCCAGAAAGGCCAAACTCTTCCTGACTATCAGGCAGGTAGTCCAGCAACAGGCAGGCCAGAGGGACAATGGTATTGGAGATGGAGAAGCTAACGGATGAGCACTCTGCCTGGACTGGCTGGCTTATCAGAAGTCCTGCCCAGGCCCTGTGCTCCTGGTCTGTGTCAGAATGATTCACACTTGCCTGGCTGATGGAGCAGGAAGAGTTGGGGTGAAGCCACCATATAACCCCAAGAGTTATATGGTGAAGCCATATAACCATGACATGCCAAAGAGGCAGAGGGAGAGATTAGTGTTGGATTTTATTTCACCTCCTGAACTGACCTTATTAAATTTGTGGAAAAAAAATTAAAACTGCTGTCGGTGTCTGATCAGGCTAAGAGGAGACTAGGAACTCTGGCTAAGATAAGCTGGTGAGCTACTAACGGCAATGGATAATGGGATACTGGTGACATTGCTTCCCTGTTCCCCTCTTCCATGGGATGTGAGGTGAGGACTGTGTGAAGAAATAGATCTCCAGACCCCAGGAAGTCCTGAGTAAAGAGACTGGTATCACCACCTTGAGGGCAATATCTAAATTTGTCATTTTTTGGAGTTCTCTCCCAGATTACCACTATTCTCAACTCTAGGATGGTCAGCCCCCTCCCCTCCATTTCAGGGGAAGAGTTCGACAGCTAGAATCTCCACTTATAGACCCCCAAAGGACAAAACCATTTGTGGCAAGATCAAGGCAATAGAAAGGTGTTAATTTCACAGGAACAAATAACCTGTCTTTCTTCACTCTATACCCCTCCTACCCTCCATGGAAAGATCTGACATCAAACCACACCATTCCTCACTCCAAGAAGATCCTCTTTATTTATAGACTCTATAAAAGCTTTTTAAGTCTCCTCTTTCCCAAGAGATCTCAGGAATGTCAGTCCACTGCCCTGGTTCTAGCCCTCTCCTTTCCCCACCCCCAACAAGACTAGGAGTCCCTGCTACCACGTGTCTGACCTCCTAAGCCTTTCCTAAGCAGTGTTCAGGCTCCCCCTGCTGTTCAAATAGGAAAACTTCATATTGTTTCCCCTTGAGTATAAGGAATCTTTACAACTTCTTTGGCCTTGATGGCCCCCAACCACCCAGTCTGTTACCTTGACTTTGCTTTCAAGGCAAAATGATCCCGAAAATATACCAACTGGATCACAGGCCAGAATTGCAAGAGAATCTGTAAAAAAGAGGTCCTCTTTCTCCAAAGGGAGGTAGTCCCAGAATAGTAAAAGCAATCAAGGAAAAGAGTGGGAAAAGAAAAGATACAAACTTTTACTAAAAGGGAACTGACCTGCTGAATAATAAATGGCATCTATCCAAGCCTGACCCATGTTACAAGTCCCACCAGAAGCAGATCTCTTCCCCACCCAACTTTCCCAGGATTGCGTGATACCTGAGGTAGCTCAGGTGAAGTCCGGGGCTCCTGTGGGTCTCCACCTCCACATCACTGCTGGGTTCTGAGCAGGAGAAAAACAGAGACTTGGGTGTGGAAGGGGTAAGAATGGAGAACTACAGGGTGGTTGCTGCTGCAAGAATGAAGTCTGACAAAATGGAAAGAGCTCTAGGCACTCCAAGATTTCCTTCGGATTCAAATTGAACTTCCCCTGTCAAGGGGAGAAGCTGCCAGTAAGAAGAGTAGTATGGGACAGAACTAATTTGGAGAGCCTAGGAGAAAGAGTTGGAAAACTAGCTCTGAGTGAACAAAGGGTAAGGGACGCTTCTGGAGATGAAGGAGAATGTAGGGATCAAAGCCCGGAGTCGGGTTGGGGTTAGGAACTCCGAATAGGGGGCCGTGCAAGGGCTGCGACTGACAGTGCAATAGGATGGCGGGTTAGACTTAGGGGTGGTGATTATGACGCTTCTCAACACCCCAGAGTTTGGGGGGAAAAAAGTCCTAAGAGTTTCCCGGAGCAAGTCTTTGGCCTGGCAGGTTCTGTGCAGTGCCGCCGGAGCTCTGCCGGGGACCACATGAATAGGACACTAGGGAGCACGAAGTGAAGCGGGGAAGGGAACTCCAGGTGACATCAAGCAGAGGGGATGGGCAAGGGTGTGACGTCACGGAGCTGGCGTTTGCTCGCGAAGCGGGGTCAGTCAGAAAAGGGGTTCGGCCCTACGACGTGAGGAACAGCCAACTCGGTCCTGGGGGGCCTTGTGTAGCCCGGCCGAGCCCAGCCGCTGGGCCGGCCCCGACTCCTCCCCTCCGGGCGCGGCCTCCACCTAAGTCTCCCGCCTCCCTCACCTGCCGCCGCCGCCGTAGTTGCTGCTGCCGCCTGCCGGTCCTCTAGCTTCGACAAAGAGCCGCCTACCCTACCGCCCTTCCGCTTCCTGCGGAAGAAATGACGCTCTAGCTACCAGACCCGGAACCACACTCTGTGGTGTGCGAAATACTTGCGCGACTAGCAGCAGGAAGTTCCCAGCAAGCTTTGCGTGTCACCATGGCAACCCGACCCAATGGCAAAACGCCTTAAAGCGGAATTCTGTAACGTGAACCTAGATAAGAGCGGACCTGGTTACTCCTATGCCCGCGAAATCAACTTGAAAACCGTCCGTGGCGTTTACGCCCTTTCCAGGAAGTAAAGGCCACCCAATACTCTAGCAGCTCATAAGACCGGAACCCACACCTCCCCGCCCCCCGACTTGTAGATATAAAGCTTGACTTTTTCTACAGCAGGGAGTAGAGACAGACTGTACTGATAGAGAATCCCCAGCTAGTGTAACCATAAAAAACCACATAACACACAAAATTTTTCTTCAGCTAAGACAGCAAAAGAGATGATTTATTGTACACGTTACATTCAGCCACAACTGAGAAGAGAACTAGTCCATAGTTATCACAGGTCCAGGGCAATGGACCAAAAGGGACGGCTTTGATATGAGCAAGGTAGGTCTCGCAAAGGTGGTCAAGGTGATCAGAATGGCCATAGATGTTCCAGATCCATTGATAAGTTCTAGATAGTAGGCATGCAGTCCACACTTTGTACCAGCGTCCCTGGCCTCTGGCTTCCCTTGTTTCTGCTTCTGTGGCTTCCATGGGTGTACAAGTTTACTTGGACCTCTGCCTCATCTTTCTTCTTTTGCGCTTCAGCCTGAAAACCAGACATAAGAATACACCTCGGGCCCACAAACCCGAGTTCAGTCTTTCCCTTCAATCTTAAATGTGCACCCAATACAAGGGACAGGTAAAATCAATCAACACTACGATTCTGTCGTCTTCTGCCCAATTCATGGCTTTGGCCAGTCAATGCTCATAAGTTGTTTTGGATTTCTAAACCAAATGTTCGTCCCAAGTTTTGTCCACTTTGCTCCACTCCCCCCGCGCCCCCCGCCAGTACTAACTACGTCCCAGCATACCTGCGCATTCGCTTCTTCCTCCACTGGCAACCAAGGACAGAGAATAAAACAAGATATCATTAGTTTCAGTAACAAGTTTAGATAGGGATATGAAGAACACTAGGGGAGGCTTCCTCGGTGGTTTAGACGGTAAAGAATCTGCCTGCAATGCAGGAGACTCAGGTTCAATCCCTGCGTAAGGGAGATTACCTGGAAAAGGGAATGGCAACCCACTCCAGTATTCTTGCCTGGAAAATTCCATGGGCAGAGCAGCCTGGCGGGCTACAGTTCACGGGATCTCAAGAGTCGGACACGACTGAGCGACTAACACTTTCACAACTTTCATGAAAAGCACTATTTAGAACCGGGTGGATTCTTGATCAAGTAGGAGGGCTTAGTCGCAGTAAACCACATCAACAATCTGGACTGCCACCTGGATCCCAGACGCAAAACCCCGAGTCCATCAGCAATCTGGACTGCCACCTGGATCCCAGACGTAAAACCCTGAATCCTGCCTGCATGCGCCCTCTCCCACTTTCAGCATCTCTCGCCACAGAACTTACCTACCACCTATTCTGCTTCTCCCCACACAACTTACCCACCACTTATTCTGCTTCTCCTCAAACTATCCTTCCTCTCCCACTAGCTCGTGAGCACAATCTGAGAACCCGGCGACACTGGAACGATGACCGATTTCCCTTGCCAAGGTCTCCCCTACCAACAGCCAATTCTTACAGCTTTAGCTCACTGGCAGGGACTGCTTACCTTCGCTCTCATGGCGCAGAGGTTTCTACGGGTAAAGAAAAAAAGTCTGCGGTTAGTTTGCTGTAATGATGGTGAGTGCAGAGATCAGATGTTTATGGATTGTAGTCGGAACACGAACACAGCCATCACTAACACTCACCTCAAAAGATGGCGCTAAGGCCGAGAGATCGCCAGGGCCCCGCCTACGGATATTTAATGGAATACTCAGTGTCGTCACTTCCGCTTTCTCGCCCTGGCCATCCCGCCCCCCCCGGGGGGCGGGGTAGCCCAAGGGGCGTAACGATAGCTTTTGGCAGTTTGCTGGTGTGTGGAAAGTGATTGAGCTAGGGAAATTCTGTTGGAAATTAGTATTTTGATGTACAAGATTCCTCTCACCTGTTTTATTATGAGGATACCATATTATGTAGATATGAGCACATATTTCCAATAAGAGACCTAGAAGAGCAAAACGAGCAAAGGGTAGCTACTTCCGCCTTCTCTCTCGTTGCTTCATGGGAGTTGCAGTTTTCTGGAGACATCCTCCATTTTACTGTGGATCGAGGCGGACTGTACAAAAAGTCCTGACTTGTTTTACTGGTTTACCTTATTTATTAAACTAAATATCTGCAGGTTCGAGTTTGGAACTTTCAAAGGTCCTAAGATTGCAATTCAGCGGGGAATTGAGAAAGCTGTTTTACTACAAAAAGAGACCTTTTTTACTGTGGAAAATGAACTTTTTGTCCTAGGCAACTGTGGTCTTTCCCTGCAATGCCTGAGGCAGAATATAACATTCCTGGCCACAATGCATCTTGTTAGAAGATACTTCAGTGATTCTCCCTCTGCATAGTGTGTGTGGTAAATCGCTTCAGTCGTGTCAAATTAACAAATTAAAGACAGATCTAATTAATTGACAGAAGGAAAGCCCGATCAGCTACATGTATCTTTAGGCACGAATTGTATTTGGTGGTATGACAGCTTCCCAGTATCAAGATATGGTTAGGTCAGAAGCACCTAAAAACGTGTATTATGAAGGATGAAAGAAAACCCTTCATCATACAGACTTCACCTTATTCACTATAAGATGGATTGAGGCTTGTTATGATTCCTTTTTTTAGTGTTTTCTTTAGAACATTTAACCTTTGTAGTTCTGGAAAATTAGGTTTCTAAATTTCCGACCCTCGTTTCAAGTGCTTAAGTGGTTCTAGTATTGTCACCAATGGACTGTAATGTGTTTGAAAACAAAAATACCACGCCCCCCACCCACGCCAAGATATCAAACCCACTGGGATTTCACCTGTTGATTGCTATGAACTCTTACGAAGAGATCTGTGTTCAGTTTAATTCGTAATTATGTAATGTATCTTCAGGTCAGCAGTAACATAAAAAATGCTCTAATACATGCATTACCCATCAAACCTCAGGGTGGCCTGAAAAAAATGTGTTAACACTTAGGCATTCTTCCTGGCTTCCTAATCCAAGATAATCACTTTGCAGTTGTTTTTTTTTTTGCAATAAACATTCAGTTCAGTTCAGTTGCTCAGTCGTGTCCGACTCTCTGCAACCCCATGAATCGCAGCACAACAGGCCTCCCTGTCCATCAACTCCCAGAGTTCACTCAAACTCACGTCCATCAAGTCGGTGATGCCATCCAGCCATCTCATCCTCTGT
>NW_011494687.1:704170-733649 GCF_000754665.1 Bison bison bison | reverse complement strand
ACAGTTCAAAAGCATCAATTCTTTGGTGCTCAGCTTTCTTCACAGTCCAACTCTCACATCCATACATTAAGTGTTCTAAATAGTGTCAGCACTAAGGGCTATGTTTTTATTTCAGAAAACTAGACCAAACTCCCATAGAAAATGAACTGTTAAATCACAAAATCCAGGATTTTTATGTCTTCCCCCAACCCAAGGTATTCAGTATTTTAGAAAACTGGTTCCAGGGATTTCCCTGGCAGTCCAGTGGTTTCGATTCCATGCTTCCACTGCAGGGGGTACAGGTTTGATCCTTGGTTGGAAAACCAAGATCCTGCATGACATGAGGCAAGGCCAAAAAACCCCCCAAAACTGGTTCCAAATGATCACTTCAGCTCACTCTCCCACCACCATCAAATAAGAGCAGCATACAGACACATGATTATGAGCAAATCCAAATTTATTTTAATGCCATGTCATTTTCAATGTGTTTAAAAACCTCATAAGTTAGTGGGAGCCCTAGTTCCCTGGGACAGCATGCCAGAGGTACTGAAAGGTCACCTTTCTCTCCAAACCCCTAGCAATTAATCCAAGTCCACAGCTTCAGAAAGCCAGGAGTTTTGTCTCTTCAGTCTGCTCCTCTGGTTACACATCTTTCTTTCAAGGAAGGGAGGTCAAAATATTTCAAACAGGGAACAAAACCACAGTGGAGCTTCCAGCTCAGGTTTCTAAGATGGAGCAAGGGAAGAACCCCACTGACTTCAAAGAAATGGACAAGGTTGAGATGGATTACTTCTTTACAGCCTTGTGGAGGGAAGAAACACTGTCCTGTAGAACAAAACTGACTACAAAGATTTACAAATGAGGATCCAATTGACAGATGAGAATCCATTGGTAAATGCAGGCTCCAGCTCCTAAAAACGGGAGGGGCCTGGCTCGACAGCCTGGATCATAAAAGGAATCTGGCACATGTGAAGAAAAATAGTCTGAAGAATAGCTCCTCTCTATTTTGAGGCCTGATAAAAGACTTGGGGAAAGTGGGAACAGAGAGAGGAACAAGCCCCAACAGATGGGAAAATGCTGACACTGGAGTGGTATAAAAAAATTTCATCTGAGTTTTTAGTGGTGGTGGCTATGTTAGCCTCCTCCCGTTCTGTTGTAGGGCCATAAACCTTGACCAAGCAGAGATTAGTAGAAAAAGGCTAGAAAGAGGGGCTTGAAAACGATGGATTTTGACTCCTGATTTTATTATTCAATTTCTCTTTCCTATTTAAAGTAGTCTTCGGTGGCTGGGAAGCCTGGCCTCCCAACACCAGAGTCAGTTGGAGCTGGTTGTTGTTGGAAGGGGGCTGGGATGGGGGACTGGGAGGAGGACAGGGAGACCCCGCTCTGCTCGCGGTCCTGGGTGGAGAAGTCGAACTGCACTTCACAGAGCCTGGGGTGTGGTGGGAAGGGGATGAGGCAGGAGTGACAAGCTGGGGGGATGGGACCCACCTCAGTCCCCAGCTTCATTCTCTTCTAAAGTTTCCCCACTGGTAGCATTCTCTGCAGTCTTAGAGGCCTACATTCATGGAAAGGAGAGAAGATGTGTCAGTTTTCAATAACTTAGGGTACTGTCTGGGGGACCAAAGACAAGAATATTCCTAATTCTCTAGGTCAGGGCTGAGATGGGGAGAAATAAGGACATATCGACACCTATATCCCCACCATGACCCAGGAAGGTGAATAAAGACGATCAGGTTCACCCCACCAGGGAGGGATGATCATAACAAACCTTCTTTTTTTTCTTTTTCTGGGTTTTCCGACTTGCAGAACTCTGGAGGAGTGCCTACAAAACAGAAGAAGGAAAACAAATTTTGAGGAACATGGAGCAAACGCCAAGTGCTACTCTTGGCACTGTAGCTCTTCTTGGGACTTCCCGTCACTCAGTCCTCACTCCCCAAAAAAGTGCCACGTCCGTGCTCCTTTCCATCACACACTAACCTTGAGCTCTGCATCCTGGACCTCCATCTCAGACTTGTAAAGGTCAGGCTCAAAAGGACCACTGGTTATCCGCATGGGGCCATTGGGCATAAGCAGAACTGTAAATTTAAACTGGGCAACAAATTCACCTATGAGAGAAACAAAGTGTTTTGATAGAATGTCCCCTTGACTTCAAGGAGAAGGGGACCATAATTGGGGGCTTCAAACTACAACTCTCTTCTCAGAACTCACCCTCCTTCTCATAGAGAACATTAAATGGTTGTAGCAGTTCATGTTTGGCGCACTCCACCACACCCATGCGGGCCTTCTTCTCATCTTCAAATGCTCTGGGGAGGGAAAGACAAATTCAGGTATCCTTAACTCCCTGTCATGTCTTACCACTTTGTTACTGTTTTTAAATAACTCCTACCCTCAGGCAGAAATAATGTGTAGGATTGTTTTTACACTACTTCCTATGAGAGGGAGAAAGAAGGCATGCATGCAGGCCAGAGCTACAAGTCTAGGTAGAAGAGGGAAGGAGGGCAAGCGGGGTAGGGGAAGGAAAGAGATCTGGTTGTATGGTCTACGGGTCAGACTATTCCAAGTCCTGTCCTCGCTAAGTGCAGTAGTACCTTAAAGTAAAGGGCATGGCATCAAAACGCCTTTCGACCTCACTGAAGAAGGCACGGGAAGTTTTCATTTTCAGGCCATACTGCTTAGAGGGGTCTCTCTTGTAAATGGTGGTTCTCTGTCCTGCATCCTTGGCCTATAAAAGATCACATCTGATCTAGTGCTCTTAGAACCCACACGCAGCCTCCCCTCTCTGCCGGCTCTGGTAAACGTTCATCACCTTGCCCTCTCCTGAGCTGACGAGAACATCCACAGCATATACTTCATGTACCTCAAATTCAGCTTTTTCATGGTCCTTCCTAAAAGGAACAGAAAGGGAACAATAAGGAGCAATAAGTGGTTCCTGGAGCTTAGAAGAGAAGGTGGATAAGATTAGTCCAGGTTAGAGGAGACGGTGGATAAGATTAGCCTGGAGTATGGAAGAAGTTCATGACTAGTCTTATACGACAGAAGGTAGAAGGTGGGATACAGGGCACCTACTTCTGCTGGTCTGTGGGATTCTGGATAATGGTTTTCTCTCCATCAATGACATGCTGCTTCAACTGGTGTGACAGCATACCTGTAGAGAGGACAAAGCCTGTGGTACCACTCATCTAGAATCCCCAAAGGTTTCCAACCCACCTACCCAAGTAGAACCACGGAGCAGGCAATGAGAGCAAAGTGCCCAGCTATGGAAACTCGGGGCACTGAGGTTTGGGGCTTAGACTATGCCAGAGCCAGGATGGATGCTCAAGGGAACAAAAGTCTTAATTCTGCTAAACCACTCATACTGAGACCCTCAACCCCACTATCTGAAGTCTCACCTTCTATTGGTGTGCAATTAAATGAGTGGGCAACTTTGTTCCAGGCTTCTGTCACTTGTGTGTTCTAGAAGTACAAGATCAAATAAAACGTAAAATACCAGGAGCTAGTAAGTTGTCTACTATGAGAAGCAGCAGCACAAAAGAACTGAGTTCTAATATCCTCCAGCAAATGCAATGATTCTCAGTAATTTTTCATTTCATAGCCCTAGCATCCTACAACCTAGAAATCAAATTTGCATACCATTTTACAAAGCGCTATCACAAAGATGGTCTACTTAGACAACAATTCTGCAAGGTGACTAGTGCCAACAATTCTGTATGGTAATCTACATCCTAATCTGGAGGAGGAAACTGAGGCTCAGAAGGGTTACATGATTTGCTCAAGGTTAAACCAGTTAACCAAAAGAACCTAGTATAAACCCAGGTTTTCGGATCACAGTGTTCAGTCCATGATACCTGGCATTCTAACCTGTTGAAAGGGTCCAGAAAGTTTTATTTTCCCCTCTACCTCTTTCAATCATGAGCTGATCCTCACCTAAATTATAGTTAAGAAAAAAAGGAAAGTGAATTTCCAATCATAGCTATTATTAAACTACATGTCAGGTACTGTGATAATCACTTTATATGGATCATCTCAATCTTCACAACCCTGTGAGAATGAGGCACAATTTAATTTTCCCCACTTTATAGATGAGGAAATTTTGAAGTTATTTCATTTTAAATCAGTAGTGGGTGGTAATGGGATGAGAATCCTGAAAGTCTCATGTCATAGTTAGACAACAGCCACTACATTAATAGTATCTTCCAACAATAGTAAGCATATAAATAATAAAAATAATCAATGTATAAAATAATAATAGCTAACAAAAGGGTTAACTATGTGCCAGGTACTGTTCAAAGTGCTTTATAATAGCTCTTTGATAGATACCACCGCAAGAAAACTACAACAGAGGCTGAAGTAAAAACGATGCAATTAAGTGATAATGGGGACAAATGGATGAAAAGGGTGAAGAGCACAGAGAAAGAGGATGCTTTACGTATTGAACAGGTTCTGAAATCTAAGTGTTAGACAAAGTCTCCACTAGTAGTCTAACATGTTATTGTATGAATTCATGAGAAATTTATAATCCCTGAACTTCCTAATATTGTCTTGCAAGGGTCTTTGGCCTTTCTTTGCCACCAATTTACTGGTACTATTATTATTTTTGTGTTATAAGCTTTTAAAACTTAGTTTTAATATCTGTGTTTTATTGAGCTATCTATCTTAAATTATTTCTGGGAACAATACACATCCAAAACATGAAAAAGGAAGGATCTCTATAGGCTCCATGAGAAAGGGACCACCCATCCCCTTACAGAGAGCATCATATCACCTAAGGTAGGCACTAAGATTTAACAGCTCTTCGGTTTAAACTCTTTAAACTCTTTAGTTCCTTCTCTTTCAGTATGGAATAGCAGTACATCCTGAATGCATCTTTGGCTCTATCAAACTCTGGACTTGGACTAAACAGCTCACCTGATTTCCAGGTTTGACCAGGCGGAGGGCAGCTTCAGCACAAAGGTGAGCTGCCTTAATGACGTCTGCTTTCCGCCCTGTTACTTGGGTCCCCTGTAGAGGAGGAAACGCAGTCAGTGCCTTCCCGAAAAGCTGATCAGTTAATATCTGTGTGTCCATTATGTATCCAGTGGTCAGGAGAGAAAACACCCTTTCCCCTTTTATTTCTCTAGAGACTCTCAAAACTTAATGTGGTGGTAGTAGGTGAGGATAAGAGGCAGCAGTGGGGGAAAAAAAAAAAAAACCAGCAGCAGTGGGCCCTCCCCAGCTCCCCACTGGCTGAATAGAGTTCAAAGCAGTCCACCTACCTGAGCTACATCAACCACAAAAGTGTGAGCCACATTAGCGATGAAGCCATCCACGTGGACCCCAAGGTCACTGAAAGGCAAGAGCAGAGTACAGCATTAGCAACTGGCACTACTGTGAATGCCGAGGAAAAAGACAAGTGCTCTAAAATGGTTTAAGCTTACATTTTTACCAAGTCACCTTCCTTGAGAATATAGTCCTGGTCGCTCTTCAAAGGGGAGAAGTGACATACACAGTTATTTACTGAAATGCTGGTGGGAAAGGCAATACCTGTAAAGAGACAATCAGCCTTACTGCCCTGCTCGCTCTCTCAGAACCCTCTTGCCCCTCTGAAAAATGAATGGATTTTCTTCAGGGTCTTGTTTAAGTTTGATCAGTCTGGACTGAGTGGGAAACTGAATTCCCCTTGCCATTCCAATTCCAAATATCTCAACCAGTGCTGGGGTAAAGGTTGCATCATTACAATAAAACAGGACTCAATAAGGGTGAAACTTAGTTAATTAGTAGGGGATTTTTTTTTTTTTACCTTTCTTCATTTCTTTTTCTTTTTTGAAAATCTTCCCCGTTTCTTCCATTATCATGGCATCACCTTTCTCACACAGGCTCAGTACCGACACACCTGAACAGGATGCTTCCACCAAAGACCGAAGTACCCCTGGGAACAGAATCCCATGTATCAGTCCTGAATGTGTTGTCTAAGTTAACGTCCAAGAAACACCTAGAAGTTGGACTTAGACTTTCTGAGTCCAACTGAGAAATATTCCCTAGTACCACTGCTCTAAGGATAAAAAAAGGAATATGTTTTGCCTCTTAGAATGTACCTGTCATCTCTATAATCTCTACCTTCCTTTCCTTAACTTAAAAAATCCAACACTCCCTCCCCTCCTTTATATAGTGTGACAGCTAGGTATGCACCACCTGTCTCCTAAGGCAAGGGAGACTTTCCAAAGATGATACCTGTGGTATGGTAGGACAGATTTATGAACTTCAAGGGCATTCTCACCAAGATATCCAACACATGCAAAGCAGACTGGAAGAAATTTATAGGCATCAGGGACAACAAGAAGGTAGACATACAATTGCTGACTCTAAGCTGATGTGTTGTTAAATGCTACCTTCTTCCTTTCCAGACACCCCAATTAGGGGGTGTTAGTAATCTCAATTTATGCAGACTTATTTCTTCAAATAACAAGTCAAGAAGACTTAACCTAGGTCCCTGGGCTCAAAGAAGTACGTGACCCAAAAGAGTTTCAAACTGGTAATGGGATTCACAGGTGCCTCAGAAGTTATAAACTGCAAGAGGGAAAATTGTTTTTTCTGATTTAAACCACTACATATCCATTGTGTTACAAAGCATTTATTCTGTTCACCGATACCCTCTCCATGGTCCATCGTGGATTCAGATTTTATTTTTGTGATCCAAGTTTTGGTGATTCTTTGAAAGTTTGAAAAACTCAGATTTTCAGTCACAGGATCAAAAGCATCCTAAAAGCATCCTTTACTGTCAGAACCATTTAAAAGCCCAAAGACAAGCATTTTGTGTCCCCTAACTGGGTTTTTAATTGCAAAGAGAGAAAATAGAAAGCGAGACATCTGCAGAGAGTGCCAGGCAGCTGCTGAGAAAGTCAAGAGCACAATCTTAGTAAGGATGACTTCTGAGATTCTAACTTCAGACTCCCTTTAACAGCACTATTCATAGGTTTGACTGGCTGGGGTGAGGAGGACCTCAAAACACTCCTAAAGTTGTTAAACACCTAAGATCAAATTAGACGACTAACTAAAGCCAACTCCGCAGGTTGGAGGTACAATGAACAACTTCAAGAACAGTCAAACAAGAGTTATGGGGTGCTCTCTAAAGGTCCCTGAGTTGGCCCTAGAGTAGAAGGCGGCCCCCACCAGGGAAGGAGTTGAAGTAAAGAACGAAAGACTACAGCAAAGCACGTGGTAGGCAAGCTGGTGTCAGGGACACAGCGGAGGAAGGTAGCCGGCGAGCCGCAGGGGACTTGGCAACACGTGCCGGCCAGGTTCCTGACGGCGGGGAGCCGCGACAAAATAGAAGCGCTTCCTTTTCGAGGTGGTCTCGCTGCCACCAATATCAGAGACAGAAATCTGAACTGAAAGGTGAGGGGCAGGAGGTACACCTCGCCTCCTTACCAACGGCCTAGGGTCGGAGCTGGCCAGGGGCCCAGCTCTGATCTTCTCCCAGCCGCCCTGCCGACCGTCCGCCAGCATCTCCAGGGACTCCAGCCCAGGCCCAGACTCTCGGGTCCCAGGCGCGACACGGAGCCTCCCCACCACGCCACCTCCAGCAGACCTGAACTGGGCCCTCAGTAACCCACAGTGCGTGACCCCACCGCTCCAGCCCTCAGGAGCCAACCCATCACCGTCTCCTTTGACTCTCCCTTCCCAGCCTCGATATCCGGACCCCTGAGGCCGCACTCACGGTTAGCAATGTCGCCCCCCATCTTATACTTGGTCACGACCAGGTCCTCGGCGATAGTTTGCTCCTGTTGCTCGTCCTCGCCCGACATCTTCCCACCACCACTGCAGCCTCGTTTCTCTTGAGTCGCCGCCTCTGTCGCTCTTCTCAGCCACAAGCTGTGGTCAGAACCCCTTCGATCCGCGAGGAGACCGCGAGCAAAAGCGCGAGCAAGCTAGGGAGCGGGAGGGCGGGCGAGAGCGAGAAACTGCGAACGCGCGGGCTGAGGCGCAGGGCATGCTGGGACAACGAGTCCCTCCTACTGCCAGCCCCTAGCCGCCCTCGCGGACTACCGAACTACAATCCCCAGCATGCTTTTCGCGCCCCTAAGCCAGGCCCTGGGGCCTTGCTCTCCGAGAGCCTCGCACGCTGGAATCGCCGAGCACGCTGGGAAGGGTCAGGCTCCGGCGGGAAGGCGGAGCCGTTGGAAAGCACGAGGGGAAGCGTGGTTTCTCCCGGAAAAACCATATCCACCAGGAACGCCGAGCGATAACCCGTAATAAAGAGGGGCGGGGTAAGGGAGGAGGGGCGGAGCTACGGCAGGGAAATAGGTTTGGAGGCTGAGGGGCGGGGTGGAGCCGAAGCGAGTTTGGAGGATCGTAATAAGGGTGGGGAGGTAGGATACGCCCTTCCCTGAGTCCCTGGAGCTGCCGGCGAGACCTGCCGGACCAGTCCTCTAGTCCTCAGGTGCTGGGAGAACCGGGAGGGGCAGAGCGGGTGTGGAAAGAGATCGGGAATCCGGGAAGCAGGGGCTGCTTGGGCAGCCAGATTAGTGAGGGATTATCCCGATCTAGAGACCGGACTCTCACTGAAGATGGCACTGTTGTTCTAACAAGTTTTGATGGCCATCTGGGGGAAGTGTTCACAGAGACTTTTTTTTTAAGAGAATGAGTTTTAAAACATGAATTTCAGTATTCTACCTCTTAGGACTTTTTCTAACTTCCCCGAACGCGTTATTTGTTTTGTTATTCCCAGTTGGTTGCCCTATAGAGATTTCATAGTAAAACCCTAAAATGAAAAGGACTGTGCTCTATGCTCGTCTTAAGGGAATAAGGAAAAGTAGGGATGGAGAAAGTGACATGGGGCCCAGTAGGATTGTCAAGAGACAGAAAGAAGCATCCACGGCTGAGGGACAAGGAAAAAGAGTGTTCTATCTCATACACTTTGACAGGTTTTCATTTGACAGACAGAAAGCTGCAAAACTTTGGCATTTTTATTCAGACGTATAAAAACAAAAAATTTGAGGGATAAAAACATACCCCAGTTTCCCATCCAAAGGGACAGAGGTCTGAAGCTGGGTCCTCTTTCTATCCCTACTGGAAGCTTCCCACAAGTAGATGAGAATAGCTCCTGAAAGTGGCTCTTGGGACCCCTGTGAATCTGTCCCTTGGGTGGAGCTCATATACAGCACATGTAGGCTACGGTTTACACAGAGATGTCCAGTTATTTTTCCTTCTGACCACCCCCTTCCACTTCTAGGATAAGAGGTCAGGGTGAAGGAGGAGGCTACAGTAGTTGTTGGAGTTAGACTTGATTCAGTGCAAAAACAAGAAGACAATGCCCCTTATCAGGGCTCTGGCTTACATCAGTTTTCCTTGATACCTTACAGTAAGAGCACATGCATTGGAAGATTTTGAATCATGGACCTGCTACTTGATTTACTTAATCTCTTTAAGGCTCCTCTATCCATGGGATTCTCCAGGCAAGAATACTGGAGTGGGTTGCCATTCCCTCCTCCAGGGGATCTACCCGACCCAGGGTTCGAACCCGTGTCTCCTGTGTCTCCGGAATTGCAGGCGGATTCTTAACCCACTGAGCCATCAGGGAAGTCCCTCTTTAAGGCTCAGTTTCCTTATTTGTAAAATAGGATAATACCTAGGTCACAGAGTTGGTGTAAATGATTAAATGAGATAAATATAGGTAAAGTTTAGCAGGATGCTTGGCACATAGTAAATGCTCAATTAATAGTAATCATTAATATCTACTCCCAACCTCTTTCTTCACAAGATTTCACTTCTCATTATTTCTGCGGGATTAAGGATCGTAAGCCAAAATTTTCCTTTCCCCTGCCGGGTTCCCCCCTTTCCTCTTCCTTTAAAGTCTAAAGGGAAGTAAAGGCATACTTTAAAGCCTAGTGTCAACAAGTCAGAGTCTAAGAAAAAGGGACAAGAGTAATCCTTCATATCTCCAGGGAGTTCCCCTGAGGAAGCTGAGGAATGGGATTGGGAAAGCACACAAAATAGGGAAAACCTATTTTAAAATCTCCTTTCCTGGGATCAGGAAAGAGAAAAAGTGCACAGCTGGCTACATAACCACAAGAAATTTGTGTCTAAGTGTTTAAGGCCTCCAAAGTTTGAATGGAATTGTCTAGGACTAGGAAATGGGGCTGAGACCTGTGAGGGAGAGAGACCAAGAAGAGAGTTACTCTCCAGAGGCACTAGCTGCCATCAAATGCTCCCTGAGCACCTCAGTGAGCAGGGGTTATATTCTCTGGGCATTAGCTTTGGGGAAGAGCCTGCTATGCCAGTAATCAGGGTTATCAAAGGCAGAGTCAGTGGCTTCTAAACTACGTAAAGTTTTGAGGCGGGCATAGTGGACCTGGGGACCATGGAGTACAGGCCCCTGGAAAGCTCTCATTTCTTCATACCCTTGCTCAGAGGCTGGGCATGCATCCATGGCTGCATAGTCCCCCCCAGGACCTCCTCCACCACGTCGCCGATTCATATATTCATAGTCCTCATCTGGAGTTGTGCTGGCATTGGGCATGTTGGGCACAGGGTTGAGTGGGCAACTCTGTGTGCTGCCCAGGGAGGCACTGAGGTCTGATCCCACATCCATGTACTCATAACCCAGCTCCTCGAGGGAACTTGGCCTAGGAGGACGAGATGGACTGCACCTTCTCCTCCGGTTCATGTATTCATATTCCTCATCATCGTCGTCTTCTGTACCCAGAACAGAACTGAGACCCACTGAAGAAAGGGTGCCTTCCCGGGAGGAGGTACCTAGGGGTAGAGAAGAAAGGCTAGGTATGTGGTATTACTTCATGGTAATAGGCAGTGGGGAGTAGAAGGGTGTTAGGAAAAAATGAATAGGGAAGGATATGCTCAGAGAAGACCAAAGGATTAAGAGGAGCCTGCAAAAGGAGGATTAGAGAAAGATTTGAGGAAAGCACTGCAGAATCAGGCACCTTTGATGTGTGTATCTGGCATGACATAACCATTGACATCCTCTTCCTCTAACCCTGGTGGGGACTGTGGGGTGACAGGAGTAAGCAGGCTGTGGCGCTGGGAATGGTAGGCACTGTCTCCTCTTGGCCGCGGGCTCCGGCTCTGGCTTCTACACATAGACACCTTCTCCTGGAGCTCGGCCTCGGAGCCTGTCACATGGCCCTCCGATGATTCTGATGCCAGGCGTCCCCGTGGCATTGGGTGCAGAGAGGCTGGACGGGGGTACCGTTCATTGCCTCCAAAAACTGCAGACTCCTAAGGAGGAGAATAATACATGGTGAATTACACAGAAACGAGGGAAGAAGAGAAATTTGTCTAGAAAGAGATTGGGCTGTTCAGCACCTTCTATTTTGTAGAACCCTGATCAAACCGGAGATTTCCAAAGTCTCCCCTGCTACTCCCTACCAATCCTAAGGCACTGCCACCCAACCTCTTGGTATCCTCTTTTTTAATTTTTTTAAAAAATGTTTTATTTTATATTGGAGCCTAGTTGATTAACAATGTTAGGTTAGTTTCAGGTGTACAACAAAGTTATATGTTCATCTATTCTTTTTCAAATTCTTTTCCCAACTAGGTTGTTACAGAATCTTGAAGCAGAGTTCTCTGCCCTATACAGTAGGTACTTGTTGGTTATCCATTTTAAATATAGCATCTTGGCCTCCTCCTAAACAGACCTTACCTGGCCAACCTCCCCAAGATTTCCCTGGTTCATAGGCATATATCCAGATGATGGACTTACAAGGCTCTGGCTCTAGGATGAAAAAAGTGAGGAAAAGGTTTAGATTAAGAAAGAAATCTGCTCACTACAGAGGCATTTGAGTAATTAATATGGACATTGTGGGGTTCATGAGGGTGCAGGTGTGCAGATGGCTTATAAAGTCTTAGGAAACTGGAAAGTGTCTTACCCCACGTGGTCTATTAAGTGTTCCAATTGGCAGGCTAAGGGCAGAGCCTAGTGTGGTTGCCAGATTCTCCTCCTCTGCCTCCAACTCCAGGTCCAGGTCTAGTTCTGGCTCCAGCTCTACTTCCTCCAGTTCCTTGTTTGTCAGAGGTGGGGGCTCTGCCCCAGGGGTAATTCCAGGCCCACTCTCTCTCTATGAGACCAGGTGATTGTTAAGATAGATCCTGGCTCCAGCCAAGTTCCCCCTTCTAGATCTCTTTGGCACCTCCAGGTCCCTACTCACCTTTATGACCAGATATCGTGGTGGGTCTCGGGCCATCCTGG
The DNA here is from genome assembly GCF_000754665.1 of Bison bison bison. Classification (NCBI taxonomy): domain Eukaryota; kingdom Metazoa; phylum Chordata; class Mammalia; order Artiodactyla; family Bovidae; genus Bison; species Bison bison. The sequence goes on along the minus strand of NW_011494687.1, from coordinate 721,486 downwards.
TGAACTCATTGGCTAGTTCTTTAAAGGTCGGGCGAATGTTCTCATCAATCATCCAACCTGGGGATAAGATGTAGGAAGCAGAGCCATAAGAGGAGAGTGGAGTAGGGAGTAGGGAGGGAAGTCACTTAGCAAATAGCCAATGCTTTGTTCCCTTGTCTTTGTGTGGAGAGCCTGACATCCAACAGCATCACAATAATGTAGAAAGTGCTTAATGTTTATTGGGCAGAGACCATCTGGGGCATGCACTGCTGTTCTGGGTGTTCACTTTTCATCACTGAGCATTGTTTATCTGTGCCCTTATTTTTCTTTTTTCTTCAGTTCAATGAAGCAATAATGAAGTTTGAAAAAAAGAAAAAAGCTGAGATCAGCAGGTAACTCACACTTGACCATGACCATGTAGACATCAATGGTACAGATCTGGGGCTGTGCCAACCGCTCCCCCTTCTCCAGCAGGTCTGGTATTTCAGCCAGTCGCAGCCCTGCATAGGGCTCTGCCCCAAAGGTCATCAGCTCCCAAACTGTCACTCCTGGTATAGGAAGACATGACTAGTTGATGGCAAAATAGTAGACATGGGCATGCAGATTAAGGGAAATCTGACCCAGGATCTGAAGGGCTTAGAGACTCTAAGAAAGGGTCTCAAAAGGCAACTTTGGAATTTGGGCTATTAATCTTATGGTGGGCATCCAGATGGACTGACCATAGCTCCAGACGTCACTCTGGTGTGTGTATTTCCCAAAATGGATACTCTCCAGGGCCATCCATTTAATTGGAGTCTGAGGGATCAAAGACAAAAGCATTACCAGCTGATTTCTACACACTGTGTTAGCATTTCTAAACCCAGGTTCTCCATTGTTCTTTCCTTTTTTGTTCTCTAAACTTTTATTTCTGGCATCTCCAGGTTCCTCTCCTTGAACTGCCCCTGCAGCATCTGATGGCCTCTGAAGGACACCACAGAGCACTCGCTCCCTATTCCCATGCTTCAGTCCACGCCCACTCCTTACCCAGCCTTCCCATCACCTTACCTTGGCTTCATTGTACAGTAGCTGCTTATCATCAGGGGGCAGCAAGTCAGCAACCCCAAAATCTGCCACCTGAACCTGGCTGGGTGATTTTAGTAGCACATTTCGGGCAGCCAGGTTCCTGTGCACCATGCCATGTTCCTCAAGGTAGTACATTCCCTGTAGGGAAGGAAGTTTTCTCAAGGTGGAGAAATTGGTTGTCAATTGAGCCCCAGAATCACCTCAAACCCTTAGGTACCTCTCAACACTTCCAACCCCCTGGGCCCCTCCCTGCAGGCCCATAGGCAGTTCCATCTTAAAACTCCTCCAGGCTCCTCGCACTCACTTTGGCAATTTGTACTCCCCAGTTGAGCAGCAGCTGCGGCCCCAGCGCCCCACGGTGTTGTCTCACGTGATCCAGCAGGGAGCCCAGAGGCAAATACTGAGTGACAAGCTGCAGAGATGACCCTGGACACAGTCCCAGCAGCCGTACAATGTGGGCATGGTCAAGGCTGCCAATGGCCAGCATGTGCTGAAAGACACAACAAGAAAGGTCATCCTGGGAACAGACAGGTTCACATAAAACCAGACCAGGGCTCCCCCAACATTCAGGGACATCTCTGTGGCTAATATAGTACCTGCTAACACAAGACCGTGTTTCTACATAATTGTATCTAACAGCTATCCTCTCTTAGTGGCACACCGAACACCCTGCCTTCACTTACGTCTGTCACAGCTTGAAAACTTTGCCGTCCGCTCTTGTCCTCAATGACTTTAATGCAGACTGGAATCTTGATTGATTCACCCTCAGGAATCCACACGCCCTGGGAAGTTTTGGGCAGGAGTCAGCCTAAGGTCATTCTCCCCAGGCTACTCCTTTCCCTTGACCTTTTTTTTCTTTTTCCAGTTTTATTGAGGTATAATTGACATATACCACTGTATATGTTTAAGATGTACAGCATAATGACTTGACTTACATGTATCATGAAAAGATTACCACAATAAGTTTAGTGAATATCCATCATCTGAGAGAGAAACAAAATTAAAGAAATAGAAGTTTTTTTCTTATGATGGGAAATCTTAACTTTTAAGAGGATTTACTTTCTTAACTACTTTCATATATAGCATACAGCAGTGTTAATTACATTTATCACATTTTACATCACTTTGTGGGCTTCCCTGGTGGCTCAGCGGTAAACAATTCGCCTGTAATATAGGAGCTGCAGGATATGCAGTTTCAGTCCCTGGGTCTGGAAGATCCCCTGGAGAAGGGCATGGCAACCCGCTCCAGTATTCTTGCCTGGAAAATGCCATGGACAGCGGAGCCTGGCAGGCTACAGTCCACAGGGTCGCAAAGAGTCGGACACAACTGAAGCAACTTAGCATGCACACACATCACTTAGTACATATTTATCTTATAACTAAGTTTATACATTTTGACTGCCTTCATCCAGTTCTTCCTCCTCCTGCCCCAGTGGAGAACCTGGGCTTCCCTGGTAGCCCAGAGGTTAAGGCATCTGCCTGTAATGCAGAAGAGCTGGGTTCGATCCCTGGGTTGGGAAGATCCCCTGGATGAAGGAAATGGCAACTCCAGTATTCTTGCCTGGAAAATCCCATGGACAGAGGAGCCTGGTGGGCCATATACTCCATGGGGTAGCAAAGAGTCGGACACGACTGAGCGACTTCACTTTCTTTCTTTTCTACCCCACCTCTACTTCTGGTAACCTCCAATCTCTCCAATCTGATCTCTTTTTTTCTGAGTTTGCTAGTTTTTGAAGTTGGACCTAGAACACTATTAAAAGGTATGGAATGAAATGATCTTTCCCCAATCTCTCTCCTCTTTGCCCTAGATCCTTTCCCCACCTCCCCAAACTTCCTGTGGGCCACTCACTTTGTGTACAGTTCCAAAGATGCCGGAGCCCAGCACTTTAAGCTTCCTCAGCTCTGTTTCTTTGAAGACTCGGGCCAAGACTTTGTTAGCCTTCTCAGTGGGATCCAGAGGCTCTACGCTCTGCAGAACAGATGGGAAGGAGGTACTCAGGAAAGCCCACTCCCATATCCATCTCCAACCCCCTCGCCCCAGGTGCCTGCCAAGAGCAGCGAAGCCTGAAGGGGTGGGAACAGGAGGAGAAATGTCTCTAGTCTTAGAAAACATTTCAGGCCTATTGGGGAATAACAGACCTTGAGGACTGAGGAAGTTGTGTTCATGAGATCAGGAATCAAGAGGGTTGGATTTTCACTTTGATAGGGGGGTAGGGGAGAGGGTTGGTAATACTATCACGTTGATTAATTTTTCAAACTTTGAATTTTTTGTTTTATATTGGAGTATAGTCAATCAACAATGTTGTGATAGTTTCATGTGAACAGAGAAAGAACTCAGCCATGCCTTGAGTACTTTTACACATTTTCTGATTTTCAAAGCATTTTCACATATATCATCCCCTTTTACCCTTACAGCCATCTTGTAAGAATGAGTGTTATTGTTTCCTCTGTATATGTGCATAAACAGGCAGAGAAGGAAGGTAACTTCTTCAAAGTCACATGGCAAATTAGTGGCAAAATCGGGAGTCTCCCATTTCTCTGGGCAGAGTCCTTTCCGGTGGACCATACTACCTCCTTGAAGAAAGGGATCAAGGCTCTGGGGAAGGAAGAGGCTCTCCAAGGGTGATGGTATCGGGCACGTTTCCAGGGTAAGATAGACACTCACCTCCCCCCGTTCCAGGTAGCGCCTCATAGCCCTCTTATTCTGAATCTTGCGTCCACGCCAGTAGAGAAAAGTGCTGCCCAGGATCAGGAAAGTCACTGCCAACCCAACTACCACTGTTAAGGCCATTGCCAGGTGGGTTTTGCTGTAGGACAGAGAAGTCCAAAATTATCCTTGGTCTACGCTCCCTGTACAAATGTCATTTATACCTGTACTAAATGTATAAAATAGATCTTGGGCAAGAAGTTAACATGCACATTTGCATATATCCTTGAGCAATGAAGGGGCTAACCTCAATCTCCACCCCAAGACTACTGCAAGTTAATTTTAGGAAGGGAAGGCCAGAAACCTGTATTCTTGTGTCCCTGAGTCCCATGATAGTAGCCTATATATAGAAGGCCAGAATGAATAGACTCAACTCTTTGCAGGAAGTAACTGCCCTTCCCCAAATATCCCCAGCTCCCTATACCTCTAAGCCCACCATACCTGATTAGTGGCAGCAGTTGGCCTAAACAGTCTTGTAGCTCTGGTCCCTTACACCTGGAGAAGAAAATCAGCTCCTTAAATGGGAGCTTGGGAGACTCCCACTGGAGGCTCAATTCCAACAGCCTCAACATATAACATTGTTTCAGACCCTTTCATGGCATCCAGTCCCGGAGCCCAAAGCATATCCCAAGACATGGCCCCCATCTCTGGCTCAGCAACCCTCCCTGAGTCCCTCTCTTGCATGAAACTCCCCTGAGTTGAGGCTATTCCAGGTCTCAAATTGTGGTGTCATTTTGAGCAGCTACTGAGTTTCCCTTTCTCTAGTCCTTCACTACACAGCTGGGAGTGGTTCTTACATCATAGTTCCTTTCTGGTCTCCTCAGGCTCTACTTTCCCCCTAGTTCTGTGCTCCTACCCCTCCTCCAGTACCCTTTTATCATCCCATCACTGACCCCTGGGTGCAGTTCTCATGACAGGGCCGACATTCATTCTGAGCATCTGGGTACTTGTAGATGGGGCCCTTGGCACCGAGGACTCCAAAGGGGCAGCTGCTCACACAGTGGGGCCCATCTCGAAAATGGGCACACTGGGCACAAGCATCAGAGCCCTGAGTGGAAGAGAGATGGTCAGAAAGTATGGGATCCCAAGATCAACTCTATACTCCCAATAAGAACTCACCCAGTCATTCGGTTTCCTCCGGCCTCAGGCCCTAGCATCATCTGGCCTCCCTGTGCCTCTCTAAGGCCTTGAATTTTGGCCACAGCATTCCCTAGACCCTCCAGGGCAGCCCTGCCCTCTCTCCCATAGAGATCCTGGTGCTACTACTGTACCGAGCCATTGCACGTGACAGTGCCCTCCATGGGTTGGCATTCCTGGTGGCAGGAGAAACACTCAGCTTCATGGGCAAACTCACGAGGCTCCCTGGGGTGGGGTGGGGCAGGAGGTAAAGAGAGGGGAGTCACTTCCAAGGCCTGACCTGCCCTGATCCCCCAACCACAGGGCCTCCTACCTAATTCCCACCAAGGCACATGCAGAAAGTTATCTAAAGGCTTTCAGGTGCCACCTGAACATCTTCCTCCCAGGGCCCAATCCCCCTACCCCTTCTTGACTCTCTCCCCTCACCGTACCCGTTCAAGAAGTTGCAGTGGGTGACACAGACACCTCCTCGGCTGTAGTTCCGGCAAGATAGGCACTGGCCAGGGCCTGGGCCCCAGCATCCTCCAGAGCACAGTGGATCACACACTTTGCCCTCTGCCACTGGAAAGGAAGGGCTGAGTTAGGAGGAGCCTGAGGTCTCCTAACAAGCCTTTTCCTTACTCTTGCTCATTACTGCTGCTGCTGCTAAGTCGTTTCAGTCATGTCCAACTCTGTGCAACCCCATAGACAGTAACCCCATAGACCAGGCTCCCCTGTCCCTGGGATTCTCCAGGCAAGAACACTTTTGTTCATTACTGTTTCCAGCCTAATGTCCCCCCTTTCCTTGGCTCCATCCCTCATTTGTTCTCCCACTTGAAGGGCAGAGCAGTCCTTACACCCCCCTCGCACCTGACTCCCCCACCCATCTGTCCTGGGCCCTTTCTCTCACCGCAGTCTCTGCGGGGCCGATTATGCTTGATGTCCAGCCTCTCTTCTGAAGGCCCCCGAAGCAGCCTGGTCCAGTTCAGGGAATGGTGGTAGCAGAGCTGCCTGTTGGCACTGATGTAGATACGCCCAGCACTAATTTCTTTCAGGGATCGGAAGCCCAGAGATGTTACATTCAAGTTCTTCATGATCAACAGTGAGAAGCCCCGGCTGAGAGCAAGGAGACCAGATGAGAGGGGAGACCACAGAGGAAAAACTGACCATGCTTTGGATTCATTTTCCTTCAACAAATTTGCTCTGAACTAGTCACTGAGAGGGACTTCCCCTCCTGTAGTCTTTGCCCCCATCAAACTCCCACTGTATAAGTCGCTCAGTCATGTCCGACTCTTTGTGACCCCATGGACTATACAGCCCACCAGGCTCCTCTGTCCATGGGATTCTCCAGGCAAGAAAGCTGGAGTGGTTTGCCATGCCCTCCCAGGGGATCTTCCCAACCCAGGGATCAAACCCACATGACATCTCTGTCTCCTGCAGGCAAGTTCTTTACCACTAGCGCCACCTGGGAAGCAGGTGTGAGACCAGGCCTTATATTTCACTCAAGATGCCTAAGAAACAATTCTTTGCCTCCACACCTCATACTCACTTGTAGAGGCTTCGGCCCCCAATGGTCGTCAGGTTGGAAAAGACACTGAAGTTGTGCATGTGAGGAGGCCAGGATTGGATGTTCAGGTAACCTGAGGGGACAGAGAAGGGTGTATGAGTGGGGAGTCTCTCCCCTTCCCTTCTCAGCTTCAGCTGGTCCTTCCCCTGCTGCTTGGGACACGATTTTCTCAAGTGGTTACACTGCAGTTTGTACCAGTGGTTCATCTAGCCCTCTTAGAAAGGGTAGCCTCTTCCCCTTCCACTCACCTGTGATCTCCCGCACTGTCCGAAAGACATTGAGCTTCTCAGGGTCCAGAGCAGGGATCTTGTGCCAGGGGTCCCTGGGGAGAACAGTGAAAACCAGTCAACAAAGTAGAAGCATAACCTAGTAGCAGTAAGCATGCCTAGTTTCCAAATACCATTCTTCACCAGAGCCAGCTTGAGCGAATCAAGAATAACTGAACTGGTTAACTGGAATAATGATTGTAAGAGACTATGAAACATTGACTAAAACAAGTATCCACACAGATTAAACACACCAACACATAAATAGGAAGGAAAGGCTCTGCCTAATACCAGAATGCCAACAAATTGGCATTTATTTGTGAGGGACAGGAAGGCCTGGTGTGCTGCCGTCCATGGGGTCACAGAGAGTTGGACACAACTTAGCAAGTGATCAACACAACAACAATGGAGTTAGAAAATCATCATTTGGCAATTCTCATAAAAACTGGTTCGGGGGACTTCCCTAGTGGTCCACTGGCTAAGACTCCACACTTTCAATGCAGGGGGCCTGGGTTTGATCCCTGATCAGGGAACTAGATTCCACATGCCACAGCTAAGACTTGGCATAGCCCAATAAATATTTAAAACACAAAAAACTGCTTCAAGCAAGTATCTCCCCAAAAGATATTTAATTGAAAAGGGAAAATAACTTTACTGTAGAAAAGCTGGCAGACACCACCTTAACCAAATGACCAGAGGCATCATCACCAGTAATGGGACAGATCAATATCATGTGCCTTCTTGATATGATGCACGGAGAATACGTCTGTAGTATTATCAAAAATGCCTAACTTGAGTGGGAGAGGACATAGGTAAACCTGTGGCTGATTCATGCTAATGTTTGGTAGAAACCAACATAATACTATAAAGCAATTATCCTTCACGTAAAAACAAATTTTAAAAAGAGGTACAGATTTACAATTACAAAATAAGTCACAGGGAGGTAATATACAGCATAAGGAATATGGTTAAAAATAATGTAATGATTTTGTATGGGGACAGGTGGTTACTAGACTTGTGGTGACATTATAGTGCATTTAAATGTCAAATCACTAGGCGGTACATCTGAAATTAATGTAATATTGCATATCATCTATATTTCAATAAAAAAGAATTATGTAAAAAAAAAAATGCCTAACTTGAATCTAAGTGTGAGGAAAACATTAGACAAACCCAAACTGAAGAACATTCTACCAATCACCTGACCTGTACTCATCAACAATGTCAAGGGCATGAACTGTTACAGATTAAAGGAGACTGAAGAGACAATGGATGTACACGTATGATCTGGGACTTTAGTAAGACAATTAAGAGAAATCTGATTGACATCTGTAGATTAGATAACATTTTGTATCAGTGCTAGTTTCTTGATTTAAACAAACGTACTGTGGTTAAGTTAGACAATGTTCTTGTTTTCAAGGAATACACCCTTAAATGTCACTGGGGTGAGAGGACACCATGTCTGGAAATTTACCTTCAAGTGGTTCAGAAAAACAAGAGCATATATAATGAGTGTGTGTGTGTGCGCATGTGATGTGTAGAGAGAGAAATGATAAAGCATATGGTACACTGTTTAGAGAAGGAAATGGCACCCCATTCCAGTACCCTTGCCTGGAAAATGCCATGGGCAGAGAAGCCGGGTATGCTACAAGTCCATGGGGTCGCAAAGAGTCGGACACGACTAAGTGACTTCACTTTCCTTTCCTTTTTTTATGGTACACTATTAACACTTGAGGGATCTGAATAAAGAGCATATGGAAAATCTTTATACCATTTTTGCAACTTTAGATATAATATTGTCCAAAGACAGGTGGTCTAATGTTTCTCTCTCTCTCTCACACACACACTCACTGTAAACGCTGTCCTATGGACTGGAATGTCCCTTGCTCTTTGTGGCTCCATACCAAGGAGCAGAACTAGATGAAACAGCTGGAAGTCATGGGGAGACAGATTTTTATCCAATTTAAGAATATTTAGAAGCCTTTAAGAAGGAGGACACTCTGTCCCTGTCCCTTGCCATGCAGGTGGCTGGGTTGCTCCGGGGTGTCTGAGGGGATTCAAGCCCTGGGGGATTAAGCACTGCCAGGTCCTTTGTGACCTCTAAGATTTTCTAATCTAACCTCCTGATCAGCTCCCCGTATGAAGGCTTGAACCAGTGCAATGAACTGTGAGGGGGCTGCTGGGGTGGGGGATCAGAGGATGAAAACAGGATCTCTAACCCATTGAGGCCAGTGATAAGAAAGTCCAGGTTGCCCAGGATCTTGGTGCAGTTCACGAATCCATCAATGTTGCTCGAGTCCACAGTCTGGAAGCGGCTCCCGGAGCCTGTCCCCTCACAGGCTGCAAACAGAAGAGGCTCAGTGTGGGGATGAGGGGTCGGGGCTGAGTCAGGGGAAAGGGTCTCTCGTCATCAACTCCTTTCTTTTACTCACCTTTCGGGCACAGACCCCCACAAGGTTCACATATCTTGAGTCCATTTTTATCTACTTCCATCTTGTCAGGAGGACAGGCCCTGACACAAGACGTCTGATCCACCACAAAGTTATCTAGGAAAGAGGAAAGAGATGAGAGAGGAACACTGCCAACTACCAGCTGAACCGCCTCCCTCCTCATCTGCATGGATTTGCTCCAGTTGACCACCGGAGGTTCCTCAAGTGCCAGATTCTAAGCATGGATTAGAAAGGCCCTTTGCTCTTTGGATCCAAAAAGCAGAACTAGGAGCAATTGGCGGAAGTCATGGGGAAATAGATGGGGGGAACAGGACATAGGGGCCATTTGTTAAGAGTGATGATGATCACAACCCATTGCCCTTTACACTCTCAATTAACCTCCCAACTTGATCCATTTCACCTCCTAAAATTGCATCTAGGGAATTTCCTGGCAGTACAGTGATTAGGACTCGGTGCTTTCACTGCTGAAGGCTCGAGTTCGATCCCTAGTCAGGGACATGGCCAAAAAAAAAAAGAAAAAATTTCATCTAAAACCCTGGTTCATATTGTGGGAAGAAGCACACCTTAAGGGGTAGGATGTGCTTACCCCTGGGGTAAGATGTATAGCAGGAACCAGCCTGGCAACATGGCCAGGACTGCCACTCAAAATAATCACCATTGATTTAACGTTTTATTTAGCCTTCATTTATACCCTTGAAGTCGATAAAGTCTTGCCACATTTTATTAGTGAAGTTGGAAGATGTATCATTTGTTTGTTGTTCTGTCCCCTCCCCCAATATTAAACTGTGAAATTTGATTTGTTTAAACTCTGGATGAATCATAGCTTAGTTTGCATGTCCAGCTAATTTGTTTCTATACATTTTCTTTGATTCTCTTTCTCCTTCTCTCAGGGTTTTTACCCAATATATATATATGTGTGTGTATATATGTATAAATACATAGATAGATAGATCTTCCTAAAAGTTTCTTGAGGTGCAAGTTTCTCTGTTTTGTTTTTCTCTGTGATTTATGGACATGATGCTGAGATTCAGTCACTACATAAAACACCCGGCCGTGAAAACAAAACAAAAAACCCAAAGGACTGTTTTTTCCACCAGCTCCGGGGAAGCTATGTGTCAGTTGGAGGCTGGTTTCAGAAAGATTCACTGTTCCTTCCATTCTCTGTTCCTCTGTTTCCTCTAGAAAGAAGTTGATCCTAGTGATTTCAGCCCATGAATTAAACAGGACAAAATAACAAATGTGTGGAATTCATATTTTTCTAAAGGAAACTTAAAAACTGCTGCTACATGTTAAATATGAAATTGGTTTATACCACATGAACACAGAATCCCAAGTTCAGTTTTGGTACTTCCTCTTTGTTTTCAGTCACATAGTACTTCCAAAGTCAAAATGAGAAGAAAAGCTCTTCTGTATCAAACCATCTATGCAATAAATGTTATATTTTAAAAACAGCAGGTTGCTGGTCACACACACACACAAATAAAATAAGATAAAATAAATAAAATCCTGTCAGGGACTTCCTTTGTGGTCCAATGGTTAAGACTCCATGCTTCCAGTGTAAGGGGCATGGGTTCAATCGCTGTTTGGGGAATTAAGATCCCACATGCTGTGCAGTGCAGCAAAAACAATATTAAAAAAATAAAATGGATAGGAGTTCCCTTGTGGCACAGTGGAAGGGAACCTGCCTGCCAATCCAGGAGACACAGGTTCAATCCCTAGGAAGATCCCACATGCAGTGAAGCAACTAAGTCTATGTGCCACAACTACTGAGCCTGAGCTCTAGAGCCCACAAGCCGCAGCTACTGAAGCCTATATGCCTAGAGCCCGTGCTTCTCAACAAGAGAAGTCACCACTATGAGAAGCCCACACACTGAAACTAAGAGAAGCCCCCGGTTCACTGCAAATAGAGAAAGCCCACGCAAAGCAATGAAGATCCAGTGCTACCATTCATAAATAAATAAATTTTTGTAAAAAATGGCTAAAAGACTAAAATCCTGGTTCTACTACCATTGTTCCTTCCCTTCAGACACTTACGGGGACAGCTGGCTACACACACTCCTCCATACTGATACTTGGTATGGGGATTGGGTTCCAACTGGAAGGTTAGCTTGTTGTAGACTAGAGGCTGTGGACACTGGCGTACACAGGCCCCACTGTCATTGAAGAGTCGGCAGGCCTAGGAACACAGAAGGCTTATAAGACTCATGTTACATATGTACCCTAACTTCCTCCCCAAAGCCCACATCCCATTTCAGAACAGTCAGGTGGTGGCAACAGTACGTACAAAGCAGTCTGTGTTCTGAGGGCCTGAGCAGCCCCCTGCACACTCGTCATGGCAGCACTGGTTGGGGTTGGGCCCAAAGCAGTGACCATTACACTGTGGGGCACAGATAGTCTTGGTTACTGTAGAAGGAGAGAAAGCACAGCTGTCAGGGTTTCTGGGACTGTGTTCTGAGGCTCTCCCTCACCCTCTTGCCCTCTAGGCTCATCCCCACCCCCCTGACACAGTTGGGGTGGAAAAGGATAAGAAAGTGTACATGGAGTAGATGAAGTAAATGAAGTAGACCCACATGTCTGACAGTCTTCCGGTCCAGGACCCCAGCATCGCCCCTTGCAGGCCTCATGACAGGGGGGACCTGTTTGGGAGAGAAAAAGGCCGTCAAAAAGGCTTGCTCAAATCAACAGGGTATGATGTCAGCACACAGGCACCCAGTCCCGGGAAGTGAGGAGCCAGGGCGGTGTCCCTCCTTGCCCTCGCAGAGCAGGGCTGGGCTCAAGTGAACCTGTCAGCAAGGGGTGGAGCCGCGCCTCCACACCACCCACAGGGCGGCCAAGGGGAGGGCCTGGGGCACATGCCCGGCTCAGCCCAGTCTCAAGCCAGGAATTTGGTTCTTCTTGGCAAACTGAACTCAGTAGGAATATGTGCAAGTGAGTGGACAGGGAGTGGCAGCCTACAGTTGCGGGTAGGTGGGCTCCAAGAAGGGAGGATGCTGGAGTGGAAAGAGAAATGGATCTGGAGTCGAGACCTGGCTTCTCACTCAGCACAGAGCTCTTCTGCCCCTATCCCTGGCACCCTGCGTCTGCAGTTCCGGTTCTAGGCGACAGACCTGCTTCCACCTGGCAAGCTCCTTGGGTTAGAGCCTGAGGTTTGTTCAAGGGAGACTGGGTTCAGATTAGGGACATACTGAGGAACAGAAGGGAGTCACTCTGGTTGGGTGAGAGGCAGTCTTGATCATAGCCACTCACAGGTCTTGCCATTGTTCTTCACTACTATCTCAGCATCTCGGTCCCGCACGATGTCCCTCCAGTCGATTGTGTCCATGTGACAAAGTTTCTCGTTCTTCTCAATGTAAACACCCCCTGACAGAATCTCTGAGGTAGGGAAGACCAGTAGGAGGGTCAGGAGCTGGTCAGGGGAGTCCCCCCTCTTCCCTCCCTCCCCACCAGTCTGAGAGGCCACCCCAGTCAGAAGCAGGAGATATGGGGCAGACAGGTACATCCAATTAAGTCCAAACTGCAGACGCCTTACAAGAGGAGGAGCCAGGCTGAAAGAAAGTCCTGCCTCCTCAGACACCTGTCCAGATCCGGTTGAGCCAGTGGGGGAGGGGAAGGGAAAGAAGGAGAGAAGATCCCTGACTCAAGCCCACACCCACACCCCCGCGTGCCCTACCTGCCTGTTTTTCAGCTGACTGGGACAGGGAGAATTTTAGTACCCAGCCTGTAGCCCTCTGGCTTGGGGGGCTGGCCCTTGGGGGTGGGGGAGGGATTCCCATTCCCAGAGAAGAAGGGACATTAAGGTACACTGTACTGAAGTTAGAGGAACGGGTAATAGCCCTGGCTCCACCTTCAGCCTCACCAAGACATGAGGGCCCTCCCCTGGAGCAAGATGCCCCAGCTCCCTGTTAGGGCTGTCTCTCTATTGTTCAAGGAGGAGTGGACCTTTACATCTTAGTGGTCAAGCTGGTGGGTGCCGTGAACGGGCCCTTAGAGGGAGCAGTCTGGGGCCTTGGTCAAGGAGGCACCTGTCAGCGGGTGGGCTGAGGGCAGGCCTGGAAGGAATCACCAGGAACTGACCAGTGAGCTGAGTAAGGCGGAGCTGGCGCAGAGCGTGGCTAGAGTTGGTGTTGTAGTTCAACATGACAAAGATGGCAAACTTCCCATCGTAGACCTGGGTCCCCCGCACCACTCGGAGGTTGGGCAGTGGCAGTGTAGAGAACTCGTTCATGGCCACAAGGACATAGCCGGTCACTTCTCGGATCCACTGTGACGGAGCAGATTGCGTCGGTGAGAGGGACAAGAAATGGGGCAAGAAGTCTCAGTCCCCTTTCCCTCCCTAACTCCTCTAATTCTTTCCAAGTCCTGTTTTGGAGTAAGGAATAGCAGGTGCCACATGACTTCTACAAGTGAAGATGGGCTGTGGAAATGGCTGAGAAATTCTAGGCTCCAAGCCTTTCCTTCCAAGGGCTCCTCATGCCAGGACAGTCTTTGCTTATCCCTGCCTCACCTCCCCAGGTGCCCCTCAGTCCCTGGTGTAGAATCTACCCCACCCCTGTCCCTTCTCGTGGCCAGCCCTTGTGTATCCCCAGCTACAGCCACCAGTCCACAGGCCCTAGATTCCAATCACTGCCCCATAAACACACAGGCTTGGATCTTAGAAACCACTGAGTTTTAGGAATGCTAAACTCCAGCTCCAGCACAGGGTAGCCCGGAGGACAGGAAACAGGCTTCAATAAGGAGGACAAGGGGAAAGAAGTTGAGGGAGAAGGTCAGCGCTCTAACCTGCAGAAAGGAGAGGTCAGCGTTGTGTCCTGTGAGCACAATCTCCAGGTTCCCCATCACCACCTCACACTTCTCATAGAGCTTGTGCAGTGTCTGGTATTGGTTCTCAGCATCGCCAGTCACACTCAGCCCATTCAGAGTCCCAGGGCACACTGTTCCAAGTGGAGGGGAGAGTGGCAGGGGGCTGGACATAAGTTTTCAGCCCCGTCCCCCCAAGACCACCCCCTTGGTCGCCCTCCTCTAGTAACACTCAACATGACCAGAAGGCAGCTGCCCCCAACCCTCAACCCTAGAGGCAGATACCAAGGCTGGACTGAGAGCTTTAACTTCCTCTTTTCCCAAAATCCCTTCACTATCCCCCTGAATAGGAAGGTGAAAAGATTTCCTTCTCCCACCTGGGCCTCCTCTGGGCCTCTTTTGGGTACTACTTTGGGCGCTAAGGAGTTAATCAAGGAGGATGTGGGGTTGTTTTCCTCTCCCTAAGAAGAAGTTAGAAATGGACCACAACTTGGTTACCCTCCTCTTCCCCGCCCCCACTCCAACTGGGCACTTCTCTACCCCCATCCTGCCTCTCTAGGTCCTGGAATAAATATCTCTTTGGGGCAGCACACAGCCCCTATTGTGTCTAGGGAGGGTGGGATGGGGGCAGAGGGTGGGGGCAGTGCCTGGGGCCACAGTCCGGCCCACAATGAGGCAATTCTATCTTGGAGGAGGGGGCTGCTCCACCCTGTCCCCAGACACCCTGTCCTCAGCAGCAACCCCCTTCCACCCTCAAGCCTTGGGTTCAGACCAGTGACCTCACTAGCGGGGGGCCTCTGGAGGTGGTGGTGATGGTGGTAGTGGGGGGTCAATGTAAGCTTTGTCTTTCAAGCTGGAAGACAGGGAGCTGGTTGCCTACCCCGCACCCCCTCCCTAAACTCTGGCTTCCCTCTCACTCCTTTCCTCATCCCCACACATGCCAGCTCTCTCCACATCACACTTTCCAGCCCTAGAGTATTTTTCAGCAAATACAGAGAAGTTGGATGGAAACAGCAATCGACTGCCCCTAGTCTCAGCCTTCTACCCAATTTCATTGTCAGAGGAGATCCATTAAGAAGTCTTCCAACATCGCTCACTCACTCAATCCTCACTCGCTGTCAGTCTTGGAGGTGCGCTTTACTTTGTAAGTGCGGAGGAGGACATGGGGGCTTATGGGCAATCTTGGACCCTGAAGCCCTACCCTGTCTCTCCTCTGGCTCGGTGAAAGGCTGCGGGGGAACGGGTAGATACCACCTGTTCCAGCCACCCTTCCCTGAGGCGGTGGCAGCTAGTGGGAGGCAGGAGTGGGAATGGAGGAAGAGAGATGGTGAGGCCCCAACCTCTCCTAGATGCACCCCTAGTCTGACCACTCGACCTTTGAGGGGCTCCCATTCCCTATCATTCCCCACGAAGGGAAAAGGGTGAGCTAGACCCAGCAGAGAAGTAAACAGACACGAGCTCCCAGAGGTGCCTGGGAACCCTAGGGTCCTTGGGTTGACAAGAAAACCACTAGAAAGCTGGTCGTTTCTGCAACAGCCCCACCCCAACTCCCTTCTTGGCAGGACACCCCCTCTTCCAAGTCAAGGCGCCAACCTTTCTCCCCAGATAAAGGAGGAGCCAAGATTTCTGCACAGGGAAGCGGGGTGTGTGTGTGTACACACTCACACGCAGACAAACACGTACACAGCTCCCCTACTGGCCCAGAAGTCTCCACAGGTTCCGTCCTCGGGTTTCCTTGTTAGGAAGTATTGCAGGTGGCCCCATCCTTCCCACCTGCCCGCATGTGTTTGTGCAGACTTTGTGTCGAGCTGGGGAGACTACAGTGTTAGAGGTCCCAGTTCCCTGCCACCCTGAGGGTAAAGTCCATATTACACAAACAAGAGCAAAGGGCTGGGCGGGAAACTATGAACACCACCTCTGAGGAACCAGGCATCTAGGGGAGGAGGGGAGGGGGAGGGGAATTCAAAAGTCCCTGCTATAACCAGCGACCAGGGGCACCGGGAGGGCCAGTGTCACAGGCTCCTCTTTGGTAGAGAGCACTGGGGTGGGTCGCAACAAGAATCTTCAGCCCCTCCTCAACTAGAGGCCTTCTCCCCCAAGTCCCCCGCCCCCATCACCACCAGGACAAAGGGGCTATAGAAGGACTGAGACGGGGCCGGATGCCCAGAGGCTGCAGGAGCCAGATAAAGGGTAAAGAGACCCAACCATGCCTGCCTCCTGTCTCCTTCAGGGAAGGCGGCCAGGATCCGGGACTCCTGGGTTCCCGGCTGAAGATTCCAGGGGTCTGAGCGGAACAGTGAGACAGTCACTTTACTCCATCTCTCCCACTCCAATCCCCAGACCCCCGCCCTCTACCAGCTGGGAGTGTTCACATCCCAAGATCCCAGGGTCTAAATTTAGGCCCAGCAACTGTGAGGGAAGCACAGGTGTTTCTCCCACTCCCACCCTGGGGAAGGGGCCCTGACAGTGCCAAACCTCAAGCTGAGATCTGGGGGGGAGGGGAGGAAATCAACAGAACTCCTCCAGTGCCAGCATCCCCAGCAGCCCTCAGGTGTCCACCGCCCCGGAGACACCCCAAAGAGGGGGGCTTAGCTGGCATGGGAGTGGGAGAAGGAACAGAGGGGTGATCTGACTCTTGTCTAGAGGACCGGAGACAGCCAGACAATAAACAGAATGGGAGTGGGGGTGAAGCTGGGTCTGAGAAGGACCCTCCCCAGGATAGGGGGCTCAGAAGACAGGACAGGTGCCCTGTCAGCCCTCAAGTTGGGGAGAGAAAAGGCAGAAATATAGCGGCTGGAAATTCTTCACCCTATAGCTCGTGGTCCAGGGCTCTGTACATAGTAGATGCTCAGTAAATATTGGTTAAATGATCTGGGGCTTAACAAAAAAAGTTTGGTCAAGCTGGGGACCAGCCAACTTTATTATTTTGAGAGAACGAGGGCAGTCAGCCTCTGCGTGGCCTCTCCCCCTGCTGTCGCCTGGACTTAGCCCCCAGGTTATTCTCCACTCTCCCCAGGGCAGGCCCACTCACGGAAGAGGAGGTGCCACTCTTGTTTTCCAACACTAGAGAACAACAACCTCCCCCCCTTCCACAGCTCCGCCCTGTCGGCAAAACAACGAAACTGGAGCTCGCTGAGCCCCAGGGGCCAAGGACGTCTAGAGCAAACCGAGACCCTCACCTCCGTGTCCCTCTTCCTCCAAGATCTCCATCTCCAATCACCCCCTCACGTTTACAGAATGGAGGTCCTAGTTCCCATCCCTGCAGGGTCCCTCAGAAGTGTGAATGGTTTCAGCATCCGCCGGAGAGACAAATCTGAGGGTCTGCGATGCGCCCAGGAGGCGGTGGCCGGGGGGCAGGTCCCAGAATCGCGT
>NW_011494687.1:696831-704070 GCF_000754665.1 Bison bison bison | reverse complement strand
CGGGCCCGAGCCCAGGGGGTCCCAGCCGGCGGGGGCTTCGCACCCCAGCTTCGCGCAGCCCAAGCTCCTGCCACTGGCCTCCGGCACCCCACGAATCCGGCTCGGAATCCCGGGTTCGGAGCCCGCCAGTGCTCCCGCGCCGCTTACCTGCCTGCGAGTTGCCCACCTCGGAGCCCCGGGCCAGGCTGAGGAGGAAACCCAGCACCTGCAGAGCCCGGTTCACCCTCATGACTCCAGCGTAGGGTGAGGGGAGCCCAGCCCAAGCCGGCCGGGAAGGGCCCTGGACTAGGACATCGAAGCGAAGCCACCTGAGCCGCCCGCGACCCGGTAGCGGCGGCAGAGGAGGCTGCGAAGTGCAACCGGAGCCGGAGTCCGGGGCGGGATGGCAGGGGAGGAGTGGAGTCTGCGAGGGAGCGCAGGACGGAGCGCAGGGGAGGGGGTGAGTCTCGGCCGCGCCCCCTCGGGCTCGAGGCTGGAGTAGAGATTGCCGGAGCTTCGGCGGCCCGCCCCGAGCTAGCGCGCCCCACGCCCAGTGCCCGGCAGTTTGGCCGCGCAGATCCTAAACTGCTCTCGCCCTAATTATTCTCCCGGAGTCCAAGATTCCGAACGCCCCCAAATACTTCCAGAGGAGAAAGGTAATGGGGGTGGGGAGCGAACGCTCCAAAGCCCGACCCCCTGCGAGTTGGCCTCGCCCACTAACCAAATCACTCAACTCCCCTAGCCGGTTGGGTCACTTGGGGGAGTTTCTGTCTCAATGTGTTTGCCTGTGTGTGTGTGTGTTTTTGAGGGGGAGGGTGTTTTTGTCGCCCGCTCAGGCCACCTCAGTTTCCCCGGAAACCCCCTCCAAACCCCATAACTCATCCGCCCTGCCGAGGAACCCGAGCTCCAGAGGCCGCGTGAAATTGCACTGTCTCCGGCCGCTTCCTCCTCCAGACCCGGCGCCGGCCCGGTCTCTCCCGGGGATTTGGTAGGGGGGCGGGGGTGGCTTCCAGCCTGGGAACAGACCCCGAAGCCCGCCTTTTCACTTCCACCCCGGGAGGGGCTCCCGCACCTGTCGCCGTCCCCTCTGCTGCCCCCCACGGCCGCCTGGGAGAACAGCTGCCTCCCCTTGCACACTGGAGTTGGACCGCGCCGTCGGGGCGGCCGCCGTTCCCACCACAGGCGTTCACTTTCCCAGGCCTTCGGGGCCTGGGGTCTTCCTGGAAAGGAGGAGGAGGGGGACGCGGAGAGGGCCCTAGAGACTGCGTCCCCGAAAGGCATGAACCCAGGGCACCAGCTCCCGGATCCTAGCCAGAGGCGCTACTGACCACCACGAGGGGATGCCCCAAACCCAGGCCTACACCAAATGGATCGGATGGGCACTTGCTGGTGCCCAGCCGGCGGCAGTGACCTCACACGGTGTGGCATTCCGGATCTTGCCCTGAGAGCCTAATTATTTTCCCCAGAGTTTCAAGCCTGAAGACTTCAAGAACAGTTGAGCTTTGAATAAGAAAAATTCCACCTCTCACTCTGAGCCAAGAGTACTGGCTAAAATTCTTTAAACTTGCTTTGCACCCTGGAGGGCCCGTTCTGTGATTGGAGGCTACCTTTGCCCTCTGAGTGTTGACCTTGTCCTGACCACTTACTTAACAGTCATGATAGTAATAGCAACATTAACATATACATTAGTATACAAGATCGTTTGCAAGTACTTTCTCAAACTTAGAGAATGTTTCACTTAATATAAAAATTATGTGAATTAGGTGACATCACTCTCAGTTTTACAGAACTGGAAATGTGGGACTACTCCAAGATCATCCACCTGGTGACAGTGCTGAGATGATCAGGTGATCAGAAGGAGGGGATCAGGTCTTTGCATAGGACTTCTTGGGTTACAAGCTCTAGACTGGAGCTTCATCTGCTCAGAAAATCCTATCAGATAATCGAGCTATTACCACTTACGGGGCCTTTCATTTGATCACTCATGCATTTTGACCTAGTGTTCAAGGCTCTCATTTCGAAGCAGGAACCCCTCCCTAGTTTCTTTGTTTGTAGAGCAGTCATATTTATTAAAGGTTGTTGTCTGTATTTACTAAGAAAAGGCAGGGAGATCTTCATTACTGAATGCTAGCTGTATTTATCTTATTATTATATCTTATGTATCTTATGTATTATGTATTCATATATCTTATGTATCTTATGTAGCTGTATGTATCTTATTATTATCAGCAACCCTAATCCTTCCCTCTGCAACCAGATATATCCAGGTGTGCTTGCTGGTATTCACTCTTCAATACGTTATGCTAAATATCAGGGATGTAAGCACTGGAAATATCTGACAAGTAAGGGGCCATCTCTGTTGGGTGCTGTGCTGACCCAGTAAATGAACCAATGGAGACTTTATTTACCAACACTCTCTGCAGTTAGCAGTTATCCTGCATCCCTTTATTTTTCCTTACTCTTAGCTGATAACTTTGGTTCTTATTTTACTGTGAAAGTAATCCAAAGAAATCCTTAGGACTTCCCCGGTGGTCCAGGGAAGAATCCACCTTCCAATACAGGGGACACAGGTTCAATTCCCTGGTCAGGGAACTAAGATCCCACATGCCACAATATTTTTAAAAATAGTAATAATAATAAAGGACTTCCTGGTGATCCAGTGGTTAAGAATCTGCTTGCCAATGCAGGGAACACAGGTTTGATTCCTGGTCCGGGAAGATTCCACATGACTCGAGGCAACTGAACCCTTGCACCACAACTGCTGTGAGCTTTCATGCTCTAAAACCTGTGCTCAAAAAAAGAAGCCACTGCAATGAGAAACCAGTGCACTACAACTAGAGTAGCCCACGCTCACCACAATTAGAGACAGCCTGCATGAAGCAACAAGACCCAGCACAGACAAAAGTAAATAAATTTTAAAAGGAAAAAAAAAGGAAAGCATCCTTATCTACCAGCAATCTGGCCAATTTACCTTCATCCTCGCTTAGGTACTCTGACTTCCATCATATTAAAGTGAATTGTCTTTGTTGCTAGTTAAGCCAGCTGTCCGGCTTCTATGGTGGCTCAGACGGTGAAGAATTCACCTGCAATGCAGGAGACCCTGTGGATCCTGTGGATCCCTGTGGATCCCTGTGGCGGGAAGATCCCCTGAAGAAGGGAATAGCTACCCACTCCAGTATTCTTGCCTGGAGAATTCCATGGGCAGAGGAGCGTGGTGGGCTACAGTCCATGGGGTCACAAAGAGTCGGATACGACTGAGCAACTAAGCACACAGCACAAGCCAGCTGTCGGCCTCCCATTCCTGTCCCTCACCCCGCCCTCTTGTTCTATACCTCAGTCTTCTTGTCTTTCCCCTGTATTATCAATATTTCTCTCTACTGGATAATTTTTTATTTTTTCAATTTGGCTTCCTCCTGTCTTAGTTGCAGCATGCTAGGGCTGGAGGCACTCAGGCTTAGCTGTCCTGCCCTGAATCTTAGTTCCCCAACCAGGGATCTAGCCTGTGTCCCCTACATTACAAGGTGGATTCTTAACCACGGGACCACCAGAAAAGTCCAAAATGGGCATTTTTTAAAAGTTATTTTTTAGGAGAGAAAACTTCAGAGGAGGTATTTTACATATAGAATCCTTTGAACTGGACCTTGTCAAATAAATACTTAGTAGAGGTAAAAGCTATATGCCAAGTACGTTTCACTTAACGTAAAGCCTTGGCAAGAGTAATTAATGCAGAAAGAAACAAATAAAACCCCACATACACAATTACAACTAATAAGAACATTAAAAAGATTTCTGGGAGCTTCCCTGGGGGTCCAGTGGTTAAGAATCCACTTTCCAATACAAAGAACATGAGTTCAATCCCTGATTGGGGAACTAAGAGCCCATCGGATGTGGGGCAGCTAAGCTCACATGGCACAACTAAAGCCCAGGCTTCGAAGACCCAGTACAACCAAAAAAAAAAAAAACCTGCACAATTCTTTTTCTAGTTTCTGAAAAGCTTGCATAAAAGTAGCAAGAAACTGTTTTTGAAGGTCAGTAGAACATATCTGTAAAATCATCTGGGTCAAAAGTTTGGGTAGGAAAGTCCTTTAAAAATTTTCAAAAAATATTTCTTTATCTGGCTTTGATGGGTCTTAGTTGCCACAAGGGAGAAGGCAATGGCACCCCACTCCAGTACTCCTGCCTGGAAAATCCCATGGGCGGAGGAGCCTGATGGGCTGCAGTCCATGGGGTCGCTAACAGTCGGACACGACTGAGCGACTTCACTTTCACTTTTTCACTTTTATGCATTGGAGAAGGAAATGGCAACCCACTCCAGTGTTCTTACCTGGAGAATCCCAGGGACAGGGGAGCCTGGTGGGCTGCCGTCTACGGGGTCGCACAGAGTCGGACACGACTGAAGCGACTTAGCAGTAGTAGCAGCAGCAGTTGCCGCAAGGCAGGATCCTCGATCTTTGTACACCAGGCAAGATATTTGTTGTGGCTTGCAAACTCTTAGTAGCGACATGTGGGATCTAGTTCCCTGAACCAGGGATCGAACCTGGGGACCCTGTATTGGGAGCACCAAGTCTTAGCCCAGGCACCACAGAGGAAGTCCCAGTGAAAGTCTTTGATTAACATTTTATGTATTTATTTATCTTTAAACTTCATTTGTTTATGGCCCCTTTGGGCCCTCCGCAGTGAAAGCATGGAGTCCTAACCACTGGATGGCCAGGGAAGTCCATTTTGCTATTTGTATTTTCCCAGAAATTTATACATTTCGTCTAGGCTTATAAATTCATTAGTGTACGGTTAATACTATTGTACTGTTTTATTTCGTTTCTGGCCACATGGCACGTGGGACTTTACCCCAACCAGGGATGGAATTATCACCCCCTGCAGTGGAAGCACAGAGTCTTCAGCACTGGACCGCCAGGGAAGTCCAATATTGTTTGTTTTTTTTTTTTTAAATCTGTTGAGGGAGCTTCTTAGTTGGGGAACATGTGGAGATGCAGGGACAATGGTACCTGAAAAGGGGATGGAAACTCCCACATACTTTGCCCTTTACATCTCTTCCATTAGACTGTTCCCTGAGTTGTATCCTTTTATAATAAACCAATAATCTAGTGAATAAAATTTTAAAAACCTGTTGTGTCAAAATAAATTCTTAATGGCTTAAAGACTTAAACATAAGATATAACACTATAAAACTCCTAGAAGAAAACATAGGCAAAGCATTCTCTGATATAAATTTACCAGTGTTTTCTTAGCTTAGTCTCCCAAGGGAATAGAAATAAAGCCAAAAATAAAAAAATGGTACCTAATCAAACTTATAAGCTTTTGCATAGCAAAGGAAACCGTAAAACAAAAAGACAACCTACGGACTGAGAGAAACATTTGCAAATGATGCTACCAACATGGGCTTAATTTCCAAAATATATCAATAGCTTGTTATATATATCAAAATATATCAACAGTTTGTTATAATTCAATAACAAACAACACAATCAGAAAATGGGCAGAAGATTTAATTTTTTTTGGCCACACCACATGGCTTGTAGTCCTAAACACTGGACTGCCAGGGAATTCCCCAGAAGACCCAAATAGACATTTCTCCAAAGAAAACATATAGATGGCCAATAGGCACATGAAAAAATGCTCATCATTGCTAATTATTAGAGAAATGCAAATCAAAACAATGAGGTGCCATGTTCCACCAGACAGAATGACCATTTTTTTAAGAAATCTACAAACAATCTATGCTGGAAAGGGTGTGGAGAAAATGGAACCCTCCCAAACTGTTGGTGGGAATGTAAGACGATGCAGCCACTATGGTAAACAGTATGAAGATTCCTCAGAAAACTAGAGTTGCCATATGACCCAGCAATCCCACTCCTCTGGGCATTTACCTGGACAAAACTATAATTCAGAAAGATGGGTGCACTCCTATGTTCATAGCAACACTATTTACAATAGCCAAGACATGGAAATAAAATGTCCATCGACAGATGAATGGATAAAGAAAATGTGGTCTATATATATATAGCGACCCCAGGGAGCCCGCTAGGCTCCTCTGTCCATGGGATTTCCCAGCAAGAATACTGGAGTGGGTTGCCATTTTCTTCTTTTATTTATATATACACACACACACACACACACATATGTATATATATATACACATGTATATATATATACACAAACACACAGACAATGGAATATAGGCCATTAAAAAGAATGAAATAATGCCATTTGCAGCTCAATGGATGGACCTAGAGATTATCATACTAAGCAATGTAAGTCAGAGAAAGACAAATACCATATGATATGACTTGTATGTGGAATCTAAAATACAACAAATGAACATATCTATGAAACAGAAAACAGACTTGTGGTTTCCAAGGGAAGGGGTATCTGGGAGGGAGGAATGGGAGTGTGGGACTAGCAGATGAAAACTATTATGTACAGAGAGGCTAAACTACAAGGTCCTACTGTATAGCACAGAGCACTATAGCACAATTCAATATCCTGTGATAAGCCATAATGGAGAACTGCATTTAAATTAACATAAAACAATCTGTTGTGTTTGTGTTGTGTCTGTGGAGTCTGTCCCATTTTCATTCTATATTTTGCTTATTTGCTGCAGCTGCTGCCGCTCTTTTGTCTTATTATTCTAGATACTGTTCTCTTGTTTCCTCTCTTGTTCACAGGTTATAGTTATTCTATTTCCTCATCATATATTTGACATTGGACTTCCCAAGTGGAGCAGTGGTAAGAAATCACCTACCAATGCAGAAATCCCAGAAGACAGGAGTTTAGTCCCTGGATCGGCAAGATCCCTTGGAGGAGGAAATGGCAACCCACTCCAGTATTCTTGTCTGGAGAATCCCATGGACAGAGGAACTCAGCAGGCTACAGTCCATGTGGTCACAAAGAGTCAGACACAACTGAGCATGCACATGATGGGATATTTCATAAATTTAGCTTCTTAATGCTATCCTTCAGATCTTCTGTACTTCACCCTATTGTTTGCCTGAGAGGGTATGTTAAAAACTACAGTTCTAATAGTTGATTCATTCTTGAGTTGAATGCTTTGTTCATTAGGTTCCAAAATTTTCTTGGTTTCTTTCAAGTATATTTAACATTCTCAGTTCAGTTCAGTCGCTCAGTCGTGTCCGACTCTTTGCGTCCCCATGAATCGCAGCACGCCAGGCCTCCCTGTCCATCACCAACTCCCAGAGTTCACCCAGACTCACGTCCATCGAGTCAGTGATGCCATCCAGCCAT
>NW_011494687.1:696050-696731 GCF_000754665.1 Bison bison bison | reverse complement strand
AGTCTTTTCCAATGAGTCAACTCTTCGCATGAGGTGGCCAAAGTACTGGAGTTTCAGCTTTAGCATCATTCCTTCCAAAGAAATCCCAGAGCTGATCTCCTTCAGAATGGACTGGTTGGATCTCCTTGCAGTCCAAGGGACTCTCAAGAGTCTTCTCCAACACCACAGTTCAAAAGCATCAATTCTTCGGCACTCAGTCTTCTTCACAGTCCAACTCTCACATCCATACATGACTACAGGAAAAACCATAGCCTTGACTAGACAGACCTTTGTTGGCAAAGTAATGTCTCTGCTTCTGAATATGCTATCTAGGTTGGTCATAACTTTCCTTCCAAGGAGGAAACGTCTTTTAATGTCATGGCTACAGTCACCATCTGCAGTGATTTTGGAGCCCCCCAAAATAAAGTCTGACAATGTTTCCACTGTTTCCCCATCTATTTCCCATGAAGTGATGGGACCGGATGCCATGATCTTAGTTTTCTGAATGTTGAGCTTTAAGCCAACTTTTTCACTCTCCACTTTCACTTTCATCAAGAGGCTTTTTAGTTCCTCTTCACTTTCTGCCATAAGGGTAGTGTCATCTGCATATCTGAGGTTATTGCTATTTCTCCCGGCAATCTTGATTCCAGCTTGTGTTTCTTCCAGTCCAGTGTTTCTCATGATGTACTCTGCATATAAGTT
>NW_011494687.1:686986-695755 GCF_000754665.1 Bison bison bison | reverse complement strand
TGTTGACAATTTGATCTCTTGTTCCTCTGCTTTTTCTAAAAGCAGCTTGAACATCAGGAAGTTCACGGTTCACATATTGCTGAAGTCTGGCTTGGAGAATTTTGAGCATTACTTTACTAGCATGTGAGATGAGTACAATTGTGCAGTAGTTTGAGCATTCTTTGGCATTGCCTTTCTTTGGGATTGGAATGAAAACTGCCCTTTTCCAGTCCTGTGGCCACTGCTGAGTTTTCCAAATTTGCTGGCGTATTGAGTGCAACACTTTCACACCATCATCTTTCAGGATTTGAAATAGCTCAACTGGAATTCCATCACCTCCACTAGCTTTGTTCGTAGTGATGCTTTCTAAGGCCCACTTGACTTACATTCCAGGATGTATGGCTCTAGATGAGTGATCACACCATCGTGATTA
Source organism: Bison bison bison (assembly GCF_000754665.1). Classification (NCBI taxonomy): domain Eukaryota; kingdom Metazoa; phylum Chordata; class Mammalia; order Artiodactyla; family Bovidae; genus Bison; species Bison bison. The sequence continues at coordinate 695,343 of NW_011494687.1, read as the reverse complement.
TCTTGGTCATGAAGCTCTTTTTGTACAGTTCTTCTGTGTATTCTTGCCACCTCTTCTTAATATCTTCTGCTTCTGTTAGGTCCATACCATTTCTGTTCTTTATCGAGCCCATCTTTGCATGAAATGTTCCCTTGGTATCTCTAGTTTTCTTGAAGAGATCTCTAGTCTTTCCCATTCTGTTGTTTTCCTCTATTTCTTTGCATTGATCACTCAGGAAGGCTTTCTTATCTCTTCTTGCTATTCTTTGGAACTCTGCATTCAGATGCTTATACATCTCTAATTAAAGCCTTAGTTGTAGCCTAGAAAGTCGGATAAACTTTTATTTAAAGTATTTCATCATTTCTCTGACTTTTTTTAACCCAAATTTCACTATTAGTGATATGTTTTTAGTCTCCAGACATTTGTCAACTTTAAAAAGTTATCCTTTGCTTAGTAATTTCTCATGTTATTGTATTACAGTCATAGATCATGGCTGTGTAAAACGTATTCTTTAAAACATAATATTAAGGCTTCCTTTGTAATTTTGTACATGGTCATTTTTTGTAAATGTTTTACACGTGCTAAAAAAAAGTCTATTATCTGTTAGATGTAGAATTCTTCATATATAATATATTGAGCTTATTAATTGTATTATTCAGATATTTTATATCTCTGCTTATTGTCTTTCCTTATTTATTATTTTTGTTTTTTTGGCTGCTTCACATCTTAATTGCTATGAGGCTTATGGGATGTTACTTCCTCAACCAGGTATCGAACCCTCTTCCCATGCATTGCAAGGTGGATTCTTAACCACTGGACCATCGGAGAAGTCCCTGTTTGTCTTCTAGATCCATCTGTTTCTAAGAGACCTAAGTAAATATTTCCAGTTCTAACAGTTGATTTATTTTTTTCTTTCCTAAATTTGTAAGTTGTTTTGTAACTGCAAAATAGGGAGAATAATAGTATTTTTTTTTGGCTGCACAGTGTGCAGGATCTTAGTTCCCAACCAGGGATCAAACCTGTGCCCCCTGCAGTGGAAGCACAGAGTTTTAACCACTGGACCATCAGGGAATTCTCAGTACTTTCTTATAGGATTGTAATAAAAAGTAAGAATTAATGCATGTAAAGCCTGTAGAGCATGCCCAACAGAAAGAAGGTACTCAATAAAGTTAACTATTAAAATGTGTATATTTTGAGCCTACATTGCTAAACATATTTATTATGATTATATTTTCTTGTTCTCTCTGTGGCAAGAATACACAGAAGAACTGTACAAAAAAGATCTTCACGACCCAGATAATCACGATGGTGTGATCACTCACCTAGAGCCAGATATCCTGAAATGTAAGTCAAGTGGGCCTTAGAAAGCATCACTACGAACAAAGCTAGTGGAGGTGATGGAATTCCAGTTGAGCTATTTCAAATCCTGAAAGATGATGGTGTGAAAGTGCTGCACTCAATATGCCAGCAAATTTGGAAAACTCAGCAGTGGCCACAGGACTGGAAAAGGGCAGTTTTCATTCCAATCCCAAAGAAAGGCAATGCCAAAGAATGCTCAAACTACTGCACAATTGTACTCATCTCACATGCTAGTAAAGTAATGCTCAAAATTCTTCAAGCCAGACTTCAGCAATATGTGAACCGTGAACTTCCTGATGTTCAAGCTGCTTTTAGAAAAGGCAGAGGAACAAGAGATCAAGTTGCCAACATCCACTGGATCATGGAAAAAGCAAGAGAGTTCCAGAAAAACATCTATTTCTGCTTCATTGACTATGCCAAAGCCTTTGACTGTGTGGATCACAAGAAACTGTGGAAAATTCTGAAAGAGATGGGAATACCAGACCACCTGACCTGCCTTTTAAGAAATCTGTATGCAGGTCAGGAAGCAACAGTTAGAACTGGACATGGAACAACAGACTGGTTCCAAATAGGAAAAGGAGTACGTCAAGGCTGTATATTGTCACCCTGCTTATTTAACTTATATGCAGAGTACATCATGAGAAACGCTGGACTGGAAGAAACACAAGCTGGAATCAAGATTGCTGGGAGAAATATCAATAACCTCAGATATGCAGATGACACCACCCTTATGGCAGAAAGTGAAGAGGAACTAAAAAGCCTCTTGATGAAAGTGAAAGAGGAGAGTGAAAAAGTTGGCCTAAAACTCAACATTCAGAAAACAAAATCATGGCATCTGGTCCCATCACTTCATGGGAAATAGATGGGAAAACAGTGGAAACATTGTCAGACTTTATTTTGGGGGCTCCAAAATCACTGCAGATGGTGACTGCAGCTGTGAAATTAAAAGGCACTTACTCCTTGGAAGGAAAGTTGTGACCAACCTAGACAGCATATTAAAAAGCAGAGACATTACTTTGTCAACAAAGGTCCATCTAGTCAAGGCTATGGTTTTTCCAGTGGTCATGTATGGATGTGAGAGTTGGACTATAAAGAAAGCTGAGCACCAAAGAATTGATGCTTTTGAACTGTGGTGTTTGAGAAGACTCTTGAGAGTCCCTTGGATTGCAAGGAGATCTAACCAGTCCATCCTAAAGGAGATCAGTCCTGGGTGTTCTTTGGTAAGACTGATTTTGAAGCTGAAACTCCAGTACTTTGGTCACCTGAGGCGAAGAGCTAACTCACTTGAAAAGACCCTGATGCTGAGAGGGATTGGGGGTAGGAGGAGAAGGGGATGACAGAGGATGAGATGGTTGGATGACATCACAGACTCGATGGATGTGAGTTTGAGTGAACTCTGGGAGTTGGTGATGGACAGGGAGGCCTGGCGTGCTGCGATTCATGGGGTCACAAAGAGTCAGACTGAACTGAGCTGAACTGAACTATCTTCGCCTGGTAAACCTTTCCCTTGGTCACAGGTTGAGTTTCCAGGGAAGCCAATTCTAAGGTGGAGGTTAGAGTGCAGGCAGTTTATTAGTGAGTGCTCTTGGAATCAACACTTGCAAGAAAGGAGGGAAACAGGACTGGACAGAAGGAGAAGTTGGACTGCTGAGCAGTCACAATGCAATAGCTAATTCTGAAAGGAACTCTGAAAAAAGGTTAATACCTCTGTTGCAGGGGAAAGCCAATTCTGACTCCATGTTGGAACTGTTTCTTTGACTTGCTTTTTGTTGCTTTTGTTATGTTGTTGTTGTTCAGTCGCTAAGTTGTGTCATACTCTTTATGATCCCATGGACCGCAGCACACCAGGCTCCCCTGTCTTTCACTGTCTCCTGGAGTTTGCCCAGATTCATGTCCATTGAATCAGTGATGCTATCTAACCATCTCATCCTCTGCCACCCCCTTCTCCTTTTGTCTTCAATCTTTCCCAGCATCAGGGTCTTTTCCAATGAGTCGGCTGTTCGAATCAGGTGGCCAAAGTATTGGAGCTTCAGTTTAAGCATCAGTCCTAATGGACTGATGAATATTCTAATGAATATTCAGGGTTGATCTCCTTTAGGATTGATTGGTTTGATCTCCTTGCAGGCCCTCTCAAGAGTCTTCTCCAGCACCACAATTTGAAAGCATCAGTTCTTTTTTTTTTTTTTTTTAATTTTATTTTTAACTTTACTATAATTGTATTAGTTTTGTCCAAATATCAAAATAGAATCCACCACAGGTATACATGTGTTCCCCATCCTGAACCCTCCTCCCTCCTCCCTCCCCATACCATCCCTCTGGGTCATCCCAGTGCACTAGCCCCAAGCATCCAGTATCGTGCATCGAACCTGGACTGGCATCTCGTTTCATACATGATATTTTACATGTTTCAATGCCATTCTCCCAAATCTTCCCACCCTCTCCCTCTCCCACAGAGTCCATAAGACTGTTCTATACATCAGTTCTTTAGTGCTTAGCCTTCTTTATGGTACAGCTCTCACATCCGTGCATGACTGCTGGAAAAACCGTAGCTTTGACTATAGGGACCTTTGTAAACAAAATGGTGTCTCTGCTTTTTAATATGCTGTCTAGGTTTGTCATAGCTTTTTTTGTCAAGCATCTTTTTTTGTTTGTGTATTTTTAGCTGTGCTGGGTCTTTGTTGCTTTGCAGGCTTTTCTCTAGTTGTGGAGTTGGGGCTTCTCATTGTGGCTGCTTCTCTTGGTGCAGTTCCTGGGCTCTAGGGCACAAGCTCAATACTTGTGGTGCATAGGTTTTAGTTGCTCGGCAGCATGTAGGATCTTCTTGGACCAGGGACCTGTGTGTCTTGCATTGGCAGGCAGATTCTTTACCACTGAACCACCAGGGAAGTCCTAGCAAGAGTCTTAATTTCATGGCTGCAGTCACCATCCACAGTGATTTTGGAGCCCAAGGAAATAAAATATTTTACTGCTTCCACTTTTTTCCCTACTGTTTGCTTTGAAGTGTTGGGACCGATGCCATGATCTTAGCTTTTTAATGTTGAGGTTTAAGCCAGCTTTTTCACTCACTTCTTCTTTCACTTGTTTTAGTTTCTCTTCACTTTCTGCCATTAGAGTGGTATCATCCACATATCTGAGGTTGTTGATATTTCTCCCAGCAAGCTTGATTTCAGTTTGTGATTCATTCAGCCCAGCCTTTGGTATGATGTTCTCTGCATATAAGTTAAATAACCAAGGTGACTATATACAGCATTGTCGTACTCCTTTCATAGTTTTAAACCAGTCAGTTGTTCCATGCCTGGTTCTAACAACCAGTCAGTTGTTTGTGTTGCTTCTTGAACCACATACAGGTTTCTCAGGAGACAGGTAGGGTGGTCTGGTAGGTATTCTCTTCTTTTTAAGAATTTTCTACAGTTTGTAGAGATCCACACAGTCAAAGGCTTTAGCATAGTTAGTGAAGCTGGAGTAGATGTTTTTCTGGAATTCCCTTGCTTTCTCTATGATCCAACGAATGTTGGTAATTTGATCTCTGGTTCTTCTGTCTCTTCTAAACTTGCACATCTGGAAGTTCTTGGTTCATGTACTGTTGAAGCCTAGCTTAAAGGATTTTGAGAATAACTTTACTAGCATGTGAAATGAGCACAATCATACGCTTATTTGTTATTATAATCATAGATAATGGCCTGCCTCAGAGGACCCTGATCCTCTACCTGACTGTTAAACTAAAGTACCTTTGTTCAGAACCTTGTCTACCTGTGGATGGCAAGAAGGAAGAAATTAACACATCCCCTGCCTGAGGCCTGTCATTCTAGGAGATATTTGCAAGATTAATGGCCTTTTTACTTTGTTCTTCACCTCCCCGCATCTCTGATCTATAAACAACCTGGCCTCTAGACCCTGATAAAGTGGTTATTTTGAGACATTAGTCTGCCAAATTCTTATTCCTTGCCTCAACGTCTCGTCTCTGATTCATTGGCCTTGGCCTGTCATGCAGCGAGCAGAGCAAGCTTAGACTTGGTAACATACTACCCTCTAGAAAACAAGTGTCTTATCAAAAGGCATCTGACATACTTGCCACTTTCTGCTCAACCAGTCCAATTTACATGATGTTATTAATATAGCAGATCAATATAGTGATGTTCTGAGAGATGTACAGCTGCAGCTGGTCAGGTCCCTTTAGACTCTTTTCTCTTTTTTAAATTTTTTCATTTTGGGGGATGTGCCGGGTGTTGCTGCTCAGGGGCTTTCTCTAGTTGCAGTGAGCGGAGGCCTACTCTCTAGTTGCAGTGCGAGGGCTTCTCTTGCTGTGGAGCATGGGCTCCAGGTGCCTGGGCTTCAGTAGCTGTGGCGCTTGGCCTTGTTCGCCTGTAGCAGGTGGGATCTTCCTTACCAGAGATCAAACCAGCATCCCCCGCACTGGCGGTGGATTCTCAACTACTGGACCACCAGGGAAGCCCCTAGACTACTTTCTGACAAAGGGTAGGAGATTTAACATAGCCTTGGGGCCAGACTGAAAATGTATATTGTTGCCTTTTCCAAGAGAATGTGAACTGTGTCTGTTCTACTTTCTGATAGGGATGGAAAAGAAAGTTTTCCAGAGCAGTGGTTGCATACCATGTGCTTGCTGCTGCTGCTGCTAAGTCGCTTCAGTCATGTCTGACTCTGTGCGACCCCATAGACGGCAGCCCACCAGGCTCCCCTGTCCCTGGGATTCTCCAGGCAAGAATACTGGAGTGGATTGCCATTTCCTTCTCCAAAGCATGAAAGTGAAAAGTGAAAGTGAAGTCGCTCAGTCATGTCCGACTGTTAGCAACCCCATGGACTGCAGCCCACCAGGCTCCCCTGTCCCTGGGATTCTCCAGGCAAGAATACTGGAGTGGATTGCCATTTCCTTCTCCAAAGCATGAAAGTGAAAAGTGAAAGTGAAGTCGCTCAGTCATGTCCGACTGTTAGCAACCCCATGGACTGCAGCCCACCAGGCTCCCCCGTCCCTGGGATTCTCCAGGCAAGAGCACTGGAGTGGGCTGCTATTGCCTTCTCCACCATGTGCTTAGTGGTGGTGGTTTAACTAAGTCATGTCCAACTCTATATGACCCCATGGATTGGAGCCTGCCAGGCTACCTTGTCCATGGAATTTCCCAGGCAAGAATACTAGAGTGGGTCGCCATTTCTTTCTCCAAGGGATTTTCCCAACCCAGGGATTGAACCTGTATCTCCTGCTTGGCAGGTGGATTCTTTATCAGTGAGCCACCTGGGAAGCCCATACCATATACTTAAGGCCTATTTATTTTTCCACTCTGCAATGATACCACATATGGAAAAGCATCTGCAACTATGGCTAGTAGTTGGTTTAGTTTGCAGTAGTTCACTGCAATCCTCCAGGATCTATTTGTTTTCTGCAGGGAGCAGATTGGTAAATTAAAGGTAACAAGTGGGATCATTACCTTTGCATCCTTTAGGTCTTTGTTGTCCAACATGGTAGCCCTACCCATAAGCATCCATTTGGAGAAATCAGAAAAAGAGAACAAATTAAACTCAAAGCAAGTAGAAGAAAGTAAATAATAAAGGTAAGAACTGAAATTAATGAAATACAAAATAATTAAGCAATATTGAAGATCAACAAAACTAAGCTTGTTTCTGTATCAGGAATAAAAAAGGAGACTTCCTATAATTTTACAGATAACAAGAGAATATTATGAGTAACTTTATTAAAATAAGTTTTAAGATTTGGTTGAAAGAAAAATATTCTTAGGAAAACAAACTTACCTAAGTTGATCAAAGAAGTAACAGAAAATTCTGAGGACGTCCCTGGTGGTCCGGTGGCTAAAAGTTGGAGTTTCCAATTCAAGGGGCTTGGGTTCCATCTGTGGTCAGGGAGCTAGATCCCACATGCCATAATTAAGAGCTTGCATGCCCCAGCTGAAAAATCCTACATGCTGCAACTGAAAGATCCCACATAATACAATTAAGACCTGCTGCAGCCAAATAAATTAAAAAAGAAAAAAGAAAACCCTGAATGGTTTCATATTGCTTAAATAAATTGAATACATAATATAAAAACTTTCCCACAAGAAACTTCTAGACCCCAATAGATGTACTGGTCAATTATTCCATTTAAGGAAGATCTTACAAAAACTTTTCTAGATAATAGATAAAAAGAAACAATTTCCTGCAAGCCACAACTACTGAAGCCTGAGCACCCTAGAGCCCCTGCTCTGCAGCAAGAGAAGCCTCTGCAATGAGAGAGTAGCCCCTGTTCTCAGCAACTAGAGCATACCTACACACAGCAATGAAGACCCGGTAGAAGCCATAAATAAATAAACATTTTATTTTATTTTTTTTTCACTTTAAATAAACATTTTAAAAAGAAACAATTTCTTATTCATTTTATGAGACAATTCAACTTGAACAAATTTATTAAGAAACAGGAAAATTATAAGCCCATCTCTCATTAACTTTGATGCAAAATATTAGCTACACAAAATATTAGCAAACAGAATCCATTGATATGCTAAAATTATACAACATTGTAGTCAGGTAAGATTTATTTCAGGAATTCCAGTGAACGCTGGAAAACCAAGTAATATGATTTACTACATTAACAGTAAAAGGAGAAAAATCATATAAGCCTCTCAATGAATGTAGGAAAACTATTTGATAAAACTCAACACCCATTGATGATTTTTTTAAAAAACACGGGAATTCCCTGGCAGTTCAGTGGTTAGGATTCACTGCCAAGGCCCAGGTTTGATCTCTGGTTGGGGAACTAAGATCCTGCATGTGGCATGGCAGAAAAATAAAAGATAAATGTAAAATATTAAAAAATAAAAATATTGGACTTCCTTGATGGTCCAGCGGTTAGGAATCCTCCTGCCCACGCAGGGGACATGAGTTCGATCCCTGGTCTGGGAAGATTCCGCATGTCTTGGAGCAACTAAGCCCATGGGCCACAACTACTGAAGCCCAAGTGCCTACAGCCAGTGCTCCATAATAAAAGAAGCCACTGCAATGAGAAGCTCTCA
>NW_011494687.1:665718-686886 GCF_000754665.1 Bison bison bison | reverse complement strand
ATATATATATATATATATATATATGTTAACTAACTAGGAATAGATAGGAACTTTTAAAAATTTGGTACGGAATACTTAGCAAAATTACAGTCCATGGAGCTGCGAAAAGTCAGACATGACTGAAGCAACTCAGCAGTAGCAGCAAACCTGATTTAGACTGGATTGAAGAGAGAATGGGAGAAACTATCCAAGACTACTAAGGTTATGTCAGAAGAACTCAAGAGGACCTCCCTGGTGGCTCAGTGGTTACGAATCCACGTGCCAGTGCAGGGGACACGGGTTCAGACCCTGGTCAAGGTCAATCCCATGTGCCACATGGCAACAAAACCTGTTCGGTGCAACTAAACCCATGTAACAGCTACTGAAGCCCTAATGCCCTACAGCCCGTGCTCTGCGACTAGAGAAGCCACTGCGATGAGAAGCCCAGTAATTGAACTAGAGAGTGGCCACCACTCGCTGCAACAAGAGAAAGCTCACATGTAACAGTGAAGATCCAGCACAGCCAAAAATGAATAAATAAATTAATAAAATTTTATAGTCAAATTATACCTAGAAGGACACATCAAACGATAAACTGCCTGTGATAATGAACTGACTTTGTTTTTTTTCTCTTCCTTTTTTTTTTTTGCATTTTTATTTTATATTTTATTTTATTTTTTAACTTTACAATATGTTTTTTTTTTTCTTGTAGTGTTTGGTTTCCTATTATGTACATGTTAACTTTTAAGAAATAAATAAAAACCTTTTAAAAATTAATTACTTGATTTAAAAAAATAAAATAATTGGAAAGGAAAGAAGGAGAGAGTAAGGAAAGAAGAAAGGAAGGGAGGAAAATCTTCAGACCAATTATGTTTCTCTGTGATTTCTACCAAGTAGGCCTCATTCTATCCTGTGGTTAATCCCTCTTCTATGTCACAACCCTTCAGATGTTTGAGGATGTCTCTTGTTTCCTCTTTAGTTTTCTTTTCTCCAGCTAAATGCCTCTAAATCCTCCCGCTGTTCTTCAAGGGACTCACTTAACAATCTTTTCCCTATCACCCTGTCTCTCTTGACTGTACATGGTCCAGTTTGTCAAAATGTGTAGCCCAAGACTATAAATCAGATGACAGATGGCACTATCCCTTAGCACATCCTGAACACTGTCTATTAATGGAGCCAAAGACCAAATTAAATGGCCCAGCAATTCCATTTCTGGTTATATACCCAAAAGAATGGAGAAGGGCATGGTAACCCACTCCAGTATCCTTGCCTGGAGAATCCCATGGACAGAGGAGCCTGCTGGGCTATAGTCCATAGGGTCCCAAAGAGTCAGACACACTCAAAAGAAATGAAAACACGTGTCCTCACCAAAACTTGTACATGAATGTTTATTACAGCATGATTCCTAATAGCCAAAATATGCTGAAGGAAACCAGAATATGTCATCTCAAAATATGTCTCTTTGACCAAAAAAATATATATATTTGAGCTTAAGGCAATTAAAAACAGCAAACAGAGAAAAAGCTCTCTCTCTACCCTCCTCCTTTTCTGCCTAAAGGCAGGCTATAAATTCTCCTTTACTAGAGACACTCCACAGTCTAGACTCTTATCAGCCCAGAGATGGCACCAGAAAAATCTGCAGACAAACCTTACTGCATTAGTTTCCTCCCATTTATTTATCTCCCCATAGTTGGCCACCCTTAGAGGCCTAAAACCCTTTTCTTTTGTCCTAGCATTTCTCCACAGATTTATTGTCTTTTTCTTGAAGATACCATGTTAGCTGGAGTTCTAAGTCACTGCTTCGAGTTACTCTTTGCTGAAGTTTCTCATGTGTGATATGCATTGCATGTGTTAATAAATTTATTTTTCTCCTGTTAATCTATCTTTTTGTTAAAGAGCTCCAGCTGAGGACTTGAGATGGGTAGAAGTAAAGTTCTGCCTGCCCTACAATGGAAACAAACCAAATATCTATAAACAGAAAATGGAGAAACCAAATGTGGTGTATACATACAATTGAATATTATTTGCCCATAAAAAGAATGCTGCTGTTTAGTTGCTAAGTCGTATCTGACTCTTTGTGCCCCATGGACTGTAGCCCACCAGGCTCCTTCTGTCCATGGGATTCTCTAGGCAAGAATACTGGAGTTGGTTGCCATTTCCTTCTAGAGGGGATCTTCCCAACCCAGGGATCAAATCTGCATCTCCTGTTTGGCAGGTGGATTCTTTACCACTGAGCCACCTGGGAAGCCATAGAAAGAATGAAGCACTGATAGTTTTCAATTTCAATTTAATGTATCTTGAAAGCATTACGCTAAATGAAAGAAGCCAGTCAGAAAAGGCCACATAATATATAATTCCATTTTTATGGAGGTCCTGAAATGGATAACCTATAGAGACAAAAAGACAGAGAAGGCAATGGCAACCCACTCCAGTACTCTTGCCCAGAAAGTCCCATGGATGGAGGAGCCTGGTGGGCTGCAGTCCATGGGGTCGCACGGACACGACTGAAGCGACTTAGCAGTAGCAGTAGCAGAGACAAAAAGTAGATTAGTGGTTGCTTAGCGTGGAGAGAAGGGTAATTAGGGGTAGGAGGATGATATTGAATGGGTATGAGGTTTCTTTTTGAGGTGATGGAAATGTTCTAAAATTGATTATAGTAATGGTTGCACATATCTGTGAATATACTAAAAATACTGAATCATATATTTTACTGGATCAATAATGTCATACATGAATCATATCTCAATGTGATTTTTTTTTTTTTGGCTGTGCTGGGTCTTCGTTGCTGCTCAGACTTTTCTCTAGTTGCAGAGAACAGGGCCACTCTCTAGTTGTGGTGCACAGGCTTCTCATGCAGTGGTTTCTCCTGTTGTGGAGTACACACATGGGCTCCAGTAGTTGTGGCTCCTGGGCTCTAGAGCACAGGCTCAGTAGCTATGGTGAATGGGCTTAGTTGCCCCATGGCACATGGGATATTCTCAGACCGGGGTCAAACCTGTGTGCCCTGTGTTGACAGGCAGATTCTTTACCATTGTGACACCAGGGAAGCCCTCAATGTGAATTTTTAAAACAAGCTATTTTTGTTTTAAAAAAAAAGGCAAGTTAACATTTTTGTTCAACTTAACCATAGTGTCACTTCGTATATTGCTGTTACACAAGCTATTACTTTTCTTATTTGAACTATAGTTGATTTATAATATTGTGTTAATTTCAGATGTACAGGGACTTCATGGTGGTCCAGTGGTTAAGAATCTGCCTGCCAATGCAGGGGACTCAGGCTTGATCCCTGGTCTGGGAACTAAGATCCTGCATGTCACAGGGCAAGTAAACCTGAGATCCCCAACTACTGAGGCCCATGTGCTCTAGGGCCCATGCTTCCCAACAAGAGAAGCCACTGCAGTGGGAAGTCCACTGACAGCAACAAAGACCAGCACAACCAAAAATAAAAATAAATCAATAAAGATAAATTTCAGGTGTATAGCAAAGTATTTCAGTTATATATATTCTTTTTGAGATTCTTTTCCATTATAGGTTATTATAAGATACTAAATGTAGTTCTCTGTGCTCTGTCGCTCAGTCATGTCTGACTCTTGGTGGCTTCACAGTCTGTAGCCCACCAGGCTCCTCTGTCATGGGATTTCCCAGGCAAGAATACTGGAGTCGGGTGCCATTGCCTACTCCAGGGATCTTCCCCCTTCCCAGGGATTGAACTCACATCTCTTGCATCTCCTGCATTGGCAGTCGGATTCTTTACCACTAGCGCCACCTGGATTGGAGAAGGAAATGGCAACCCATTCCAGTGTTCTTGCCTGGAGAAGCCCAGGGACAGGGGAGCCTGGTGGGTTGCCGTCTATGGGGTCACACAGAGTTGGACACGACTGAAGCAACTTAGCAGCAGCAGCGCCACCTGGGAAGCCCCATGGTTTCTTGTGCTATACAGTAAATCCTTATTGCTTATCTATTTTATGTATAGCAGTGTATATCTGTTAATCCCATACTCCTAATTTATCCCTCCATCCCTTTAGAAATGTTTGTTTTCTAAGTCAGTGAGTCTGTTTCTGTTTTGTAAATATGTTCATTTGTATTAGTTTTCAGATTCCACATATGTGAAATCACATAATATTTATCTTCCACAAGCTATAATTAAACCAGCCTTACTTGTTCATCAGTTACGAATTAGAGGCCTGAATGAGTGAGCTTTCATTTATCTAGGCTAACTATCATCTTTTTGAGATTCAACCTTCTTCTGGTCATTCTATTGCCCTTTGGGTTCTAATTATGTTTTCCACTGCGTAAGCTATCTGAAAATCAGGTCACTTCAATTCAGTTTTTTTATTCATTATTTATACTCGAATGCTATATTATTCCGATGGAGTCTAATCTCCAGTTTTGCCTCCCACAATCCATTCTCTTTACTGCAGTTTCTAATGTTAAACAAAACAAAACAAAAAAAAATAGATCATCAGATCACTCCCTTGTCTAAATCTTTTAAAGGATTTTCATTGCCTTCAGTATAAAGGACAACCTCCTTAACTGGCTTACAAGACCCTACACTGACCTGGCCCAGTCTTTCAGCTTTATTTCTTACCACTTCTATCCTCCTTTGTGTATCTGCCACAGACTGACTCTTTTCTCTCAACCTCCAAATAAGGAACATTTTTCTTTCACCAACTATTTTTTGAGCCCCAACTATATCTCCAGGTTCTGTTCCTGAGCTCCCATGGCATTTAGAGTCTATGGATAAAGAGATAATAGACAAGCACACATGTCACTACAACATGAAAAGAGAAGAAAGCATAAGCAGAGTCCCATACCAAAGTAAGAGAGAGGGGTATGTGTGGTGGGGGATATGGCAGCCCTACCTGGCTTTGGGATTTAGCAAATCCTCATCAAAACAAATATGAACACAAAATAGTAACTAGTAGGCAAAAACAAAAAATCACGGGCAGCAACTACAATAAGGTATCCCCACAAATCCCAAATACAAGCAGTGAGAATGACCACCAGAAATCACTAGACCTGCTTGTTATGGGTGTCTATGGAGCAGAGGAAAGAACCGGAGTGTCAGAGAAATACGAGAACAGGAGGAGTTCCAAATGGAAAGCCTGGCAGGCCAGTCTTGACAACTGCAGTTGCAACTGAGAGAAGTTTTGCGCCCCCCAGTGGTGGATAAAGGCAAGGGCCCGCACATTTAGTAAGAACTGAAGTGAAGTGAAAGTCGCTCAGTCGTGTCTGACTCTGCGACCCCATGGACTGTACAGTCCATGGGATTCTCCAGGCAGAATACTGGAGTGGATAGCCTTTCAGTTCTACAGGGAATCTTCCCAACCCAGGGATCAAACCCAGGTCTCCTGCATTGTGTGCGGTTTCTTTACCAGCTGAGCCACAAGGGAAGCCCAAGAATACTGGAGTGAGCAGCCTATCCCTTTTCCAGTGTATCTCCCTGACCCAGGAATCTGGAGTTCGGGGTAATTCTCATATTAAGTATTGTTATTCATGGGCTGCCCAGGTGGCCTAGAGGTAAAGAACCCACCTGCCAGTGCAGAAGACTAACAGATACATGTTCAATCCCTAGGTTGGGAAGATCCCCTGGAGGAGGGCATGGCAACCCACTCCAGAGTTCTTGCCTGGAGAATCCCATGGACAGAGGAGCCTGGTAGGCTGTAGTCCATAGGGTCGTGCAGAGTCGGACAACTGAAATGACTTAGCATCAGCATCCCTTTGAACTCTCCAAACTGACCATCAAGGCTTCCTTTTAGGGAAGGTCCTATACTGAAGAAAGACTGCTGAGAGAGGAATCAAAATTGAGAAGGACAGGGTCAACAGAGACAAAGGAAGAGAAGGTCTGGAGAAAAGAGTGGTGGGGATACAAAGCTGGAAAATCTGAGAGCAAGCCACTGTATATTTGCTGCTGCTGCTAAGTCGCTTCAGTCATGTCCAACTCTGTGCAACCCCATAGACCCCCCACCAGGCTCCCCCATCCCTGGGATTCTCCAGGCAAGAATACTGGAGTGGGTTGCCATTTCTTTCTCCAATGCATGAAAGGAAAAGTGAAAGTGAAGTCGCTCAGCCGTGTCCGACTGTTAGCAACCCCATGGACTGCAGCCTACCAGGCTCCCCCATCCCTGGGATTTTCCAGGCAAGAGTACTGGACTGGGGTACCACTGCCTTCTCCAACTGTATATTTGAATACTATTCAAAGCAACAAACAAAAAAGCATTGTCTAGATTGGAAAGCTATCTGAACAAATCCTTCAGAAAATTAAATTCTGCTAAAAATGAGCAGCAGAAAGTATCAACTTAAATGCTATACAAAATTACTAAAAGAATAAAGAGACTCAGGGACTTCCCTGGTTGTCCGGTGGTTAAGAATCTGCCTTCCAACATAGGGAACTCAGATTCAGTCCTGGTCAGGGAACCAAGATCCTACGAGCCTCACAGTGCGGCCAAAGAAAAAGTAAGGGGAAGGAAGTCAAGCAAATAAACACACAAATAATGTCTTTTAAAAAGAAGAAAAAGAGGTAAATTTTTAAAGTAAAAAGAAGTGAAGTAAAAGAATTCAAGAGAAAATGAAAAATCTTAAAACAGATAAGGAAAATATAAAATCCTTGGCTCATATTTTCTTTTTCTTTCTTTGGCCATAACACTTGGCTTGTGGGAACCTAGTTCCCTGCATTTGGAGCGCAGAGTCTTTTTTTTTAATATTTATTTATTTAATTTTATTTGGCTCCCCCAGGTCTTAGTTGCGGCACACAGAATCTTTAGTTGCAGCATGTGGGATCTAGTTTCTTGAGCAGGGACTGAACCCTGGCTCCTTGCGTTGGGAGCACAGAGTCTCAACCACTGGATCACCGGGGAAGTCCTGATAATGATTTATTTTTAAATAAACATTTCATTTGATTCCATTCATTGCTATTTTTAAACTTTATTGACGTATAACTGACATACAGTGAACTGCAAGTGTATAAGTTGATGCTGTGTGCTAAGTTGCTTCGGTATTGTCTGACTTCATGCAACCCTATGAACTGTAGCCCACCAGGCTCCTCTGTCCATGGGATTCTCCAGGCAAGAATACTTGAGTGGGTTGCCATTCCCTTCTCCAGGGATCTTCCCAACCCAGGGATCGAACCCTTCTCTTCCGTATCTCCCGCACTGTAGGCAGATTCTTTACCACTGAACCACCAGAAAAGCCCCAAGTATAAGCTGATGTGTGTGTTAGTCACTCAGTTGTGTTCGAGTGTTTGTGACCCCATAGACTGTAGCCCACCAGGCTCCTCTGTCCATGGGATTCTCCAGGCAAGGATATCAGAGTGGGTAGCCTTTCCCTTCTCCAGGGGACCTTTTCGACCTAGGGATCGAACTCCAGTCTCCTGCATTGCAAGCGGATTCTTTACCCTCTGAGATACCAGGGAAGCCCGTATTAGTTGACAAGCTTTGACAAATGTATATGAGGACATAATCACAGTCAAGATAATGAATGTGTCTACGACTCCCACAGTTTCCTCAGCAGCACTTATTTCTAATGCATCACTTGAGTGTGGTGGCTTGGGGGGCACCTGCCCACTGTGTCTGGACTCAGTGGTGTGGGGTTCGCACTGGTGGCAGTGACACTGCCTCAGTAGTGGTTGGGGGGCTGCTCCCTCAGGTTGCACTCCTGGCTAATTCCTCCTCATCCCTGACCCTCAGCCAAGATCAGGTTACTCTTAGAAGCTTTCTCTGACACCGCTAAGTGAGAGGCTGCTTCTGTTCTGCTCTCCCATTGCACCTGCCCCATTGCTGGTCCTTTTTCACAGTTAGTGGTTTCACTGACTTCTTTTCCAAATAGATTATAAGCTTTTTCAGGGCACAGACCATCTCTGTGTTGGTAGCACTATATCCCCAGTACCTTGAGCATAGCAGGCCCTCAAGAAATATTTTTGAATGAATGAATGCTCACTCAGCATTTTAAGTGTTGAAGATGCAAAGGTGAATAAACATTGGATCCTGCCCCGCCCCATATAACCTAATGGAGGAACATATAGGTAAATAGATCCAGTGAAAGTGAAAGTGGCTCAGTCGTGTCTGACTCTTTGAGACCCCATGGACTATACAACCCATGGAATTCTCCAGGCCAGAACACTGGAGTGGGTAGCCTTTCCCTTCTCCAGGGGATCTTCCCAACCTAGGGATTGAACCCAGGCCTCCCACATTGCAGGTGTATTCTTTACCAACTGAACCACAAGAGAAACCCAAGAATACTGGAGTGGGTAGCCTATCCCTTCTCCAGGGGATCTTCCTGACCCAGGAATTGAACCAGGGTCTCCTGCATTCCAGGCAGATTCTTTACCAACTGAGCTACCAGGGAAGCCTAATAGATCCATTACTTTCTATTAAGTTCTGTCAATGCTGATACAGAATACAGAATCATGCAGGTAAAATAGGACTGGTTATCTGTTTCTGCAGGGGGCAGGGTCTGAGAAGGTTTCAGGGTGGAACCCCATGAACAGTATGACAAGGCAAAAAGATATGACACTGAAAGATAAACTCCCCAGGTTGGTAGGTGCCCAATAAACTACTGAAGAAGAGTGGAGAAATAACTCTAGAAAGAATGAAGAGACAGAGCCAAAGTGAAAACAACACCCAGTTGTGGATGTGACTGGTGATGGAAGTAAAGTCTGATGCTATAAAGAAGAATATCACTTAGGAACATGGAATGTTAGGTCCATGAATCAAGGTAAATTGGAAGTGATCAACAGGAGATGGCAAGAGTGAACATCAACATTTTAGGAATCAGTGAACTAAAATGGACTGGAATGGGTGAATTTAACTCAGATGACCATTTTATCTACTATTGTGGGCAAGAATCCCTTAGAGGAAATGAAGTAACCCTCACAGTCAACAAGAATCCAAAATGCAGTACTTGGGTGCAGTCTCAAAAATGGCAGAATGATCTCTGTTCATTTTCAAGGCAAACCATTCAGTATCACAGTAATCCAAGTCTATGCCCCAACCAGTAATGCTAAAGAAGCTGAATGGTTCTGTGAAGACCTACAAGACCTTCTAGAACTAACACCCAAAAAAGATGTCCTTTTCACCATAGGGGACTGGAATGCAAAAGCAGGAAGCCAAGAGATACGTGGAGTAACAGGCAAATTTGGCCTTGCTGTACAAAACGAAGCAGGGTAAAGGCTAATAGAGTTTTGCCAACAGAACACACTTGTCATAGCAAACACCCTCTTCCAACAACACAAGAGATGACTCTATACATGGACATCACCAGATGGTCAATACCAAAGTCAGATTGATAATATTCTTTTTTATATACATATATTCTTTGCAGCCAAAGATGGAGAAGCTCTATATAATCAGCAAAACAAGAGCTGGAGCTGACTGTGGCTCAGATCATGAACTCCTTATTGCCAAATTCAGACTAAAATTGAAGAAAGTAGGGAATACCATTAGACCATTCAGGTATGACCTAAATCCAATCCCTTATGATTATACAGTGGAAGTGACAAATAGATTCAAGGGATTAGATCTAATAGAGTGCCTGAAGAACTATGGATGGAGGTTCGTGACATCGTACAGGAGGCAGGGATCAAGACCATCCCCAAGAAAAATAAATGCAAAAAGGCAAAATGATTGTCTGAGGAAGCCTTACAAATAGCTGTGAAAAGACGAGAATCTAAAGGCAAAGAAGAAAAGGAAAGATATACCCATTTGAATGCAGAGTTCCAAAGAATAGCAAGGAGAGATAAGAAAGCCTTCCTCAGTGATCAATGCAAAGAAATAGAGGAAAAAAATAGAATGGGAAGACTAGAGATGTCTTCAAGAAAACTAGAGATACCAAGGAAACATTTCATGCAAAGGTGAACACAATAAAGGACAGAAATGGTATGGACCTAACAGAAGCAGAAGATATTAAGAAGAGATGGCAAGAATACACAGAAGAACTATACAAAAAAGATCTTCACGACCCAGATAATGATGATGGTGTGATCATTCACCTAGAGCCAGACATCCTGGAATGTGAAGTCAAGTGGTCCTTAGGAAGCATCACTACAAGCAAAGCTAGTGGAAGTGATGGAATTCCAGTTGAGCTATTTCAAATCCTAAACGATGATGCTGTGAAAGTGTTGCACTCAATATGCCAGCAAATTTGGAAAACTCAGCAGTGGCCACAGGACTGGAAAAGGTCAGTTTTCATTCCCATCCCAAAGAAAAGTGATGCCAAAGAATGTTCAAACTACCACACAATTACACTCATCTCACACGCTAGTAAAGTAATGCTAAAAATTTTCCAATCAAGGCTTCAACAGTACATGAACTGAGAACTTCCAGATGTTCAAGCTGGATTTAGAAAAGGCAGAGGAACAAGAGATCAAATTGCCAACATTCACTGGATCATCAAAAAAGCAAGAGAGTTCCAGAAAAACATCTACTTCTGCTTTATTGACTATGCCAAAGCTTTTGACTGTGAATCACAGCAAACTGTGGAAAATTCTTAAAGAGATGGGAATACCAGACCACCTGACCTGCCTCCTGAGAAGTCTGTATGCAGCTCAAGAAGCAACAGTTAGAACTGGACATGGAACAACAGACTGGTTCCAAATTGGGAATGAAGTGTGTCAAGGCTGTATATTGTCACCTTGCTTATTTAACTTAATGCAGAATACATCATGTGAAATTCCAGGCTGGAAGAAGCAAAAGCTGGAATCAAGATTGCTGGGAGAAATATAATAACCTCAGATATGCAGATGACACCACTCCTATGGCAGAAAGAGAAGAACTAAAGAGCCTCCTGATAAAAGTGAAAAAGGAGAGTGAAAAAGTTGGCTTAAAACTCAACATTCAGACAACTAAGATCATGGCATCTGGTCCCATCACTTCATGGCAAACAGATGGGGAAACAGTGGAAACAGTGACAGACTTTATTCTGGGGGGCTCCAAAATCACTACAGATGGTGACTGCAGCCATGAAATTAAAAGATGCTTGCTCCTTGGAAGAAAAGCTATGACCAACCTAGACAGCATATTACAAAGCAGAGACATTACTTTGCCAACAAAGGTCCATCTTAGTCAAAGGTATGATTTTTCCAATAGTCATATATGGATGTGAGAATTGAACTATAAAGAAAGCTGAGCGCCAAAGAATTGATGCTTTTGAACTGTGGTGTCGGAGAAGACTCTTGAGAGTACCTTGGACTGCAAGGAGATCCAACCAGTCCATCCTAAAGGAAATCAATCCTGAATATTCATTGGAAGGACTGATGTTGAAGCTGAAACTACAATACTTTGGCCACCTGATGGGAAGAACTGACTCATTGGAAAAGACCCTGATGCTGGGAAAGATTGAAGGCAGGAGGAGAAGGGGATGACAGAGTGTAAGATGGTTGGATGACATCACCGACTTGATGAACATGAGTTTGAGCAAGCCCCGGGAGTTGGTGATAGAGAAGCCTGGCGTGCTGCAGTCCATGGAGTGGCAAAGAATTGGACACGACTGAGCAACTGAACTGACTGACTGCTCTGTTTCTGCAGGAGCAGGGTCTGAGAAGGTTTCAGGGTGGAAGCAATTCTTGAGTTAGGGTGACTAAACTAGGATAGATACTTTTGGTTGTTGTAGTCTGATTAATGACCCCCAAAGATGTCCAGATCCTAATCTATGAAGGCTGTGAATATGTTACCTGACATGGTAAAAGAGACTTTGAAGATGTGATGAAGTTAAGAATCTTGAGACTGGAAAATTATCCTGCTTTATCTGGGTTGGCCCATTGAGATTATAAGGATCTTTACAAGAGGGAGGTACAACTGTCAGGGAAATCTGAAGATGCTATGGTGCTGACCCTGAAGAGGGAAAGAGAGGCCACACAGCCAAGGAATGTAGATAGCCTGGCAAAACTGGAAGATGGAAGAAAGTGGATTCTCCATGAGCCTCTAGAAGGAACTCAGCTCTACTGCTGTCTTTTTTTTTTTTTCCCTTTTTTATGGCCGCACCACGAAGCTTGTGGGATCTTAGATCTCTGACCAGGAGTCAAACCTGGGCTCCTGACAGTGAAAGTCTGGAATCCTAACCACTGGACCACCATGGAATTCCACTTTTACATATTTTTAATCAATTTTTTATTAGGGTATAATTGATTTACAATATTGCATTAGTTTTTGCTGTACAGCAAAGTAAATCTGTAATACATATATCCACTCTTTTTTAGAGTCTTTTTCCATATAGGCCATTGTACAGTATTGAGTAGAATTCCCTGTGCTGTACAGTAGGTCCTTATTAGTTATCTATTTTACATGTAATAGTGTGTATGTGTCAATCCCAGTCTCCCAATTTATCCCTCCTCCTCCATTCTCCCCAGTAACCATAAGCTTGTCTTTTACATCTGTGACTGCATTTCTGCTTTGTTAATAAGTTCATTTGTATCATTTCTTTAGATTCCACATGTGAGTGATATTATTCTGCTGCTGTCTTGATTTTAGCTCTGTATGACTCATTTCAGCCTTCTGACATTTAGAACTGTAAGATAATAAAGCTATGCTGTTTTAAGCCATTGACTTTGTGGTAATTAGTTACAACCACCATGGGAACTAACAACAGTCGACAACCTGAAGCCTTCTTATGTGACTTCAAACATTATCCCACTGCAATGTCGGTGAGAGGTGGTGATGGTTAGACCAGGGTCCACAGCCTGGAGGCAACCACAGCAGTTTCTTGAAAATCCTAGAACTGTTCCATGTACAAACACAGCAAGTGTATTTTTAAATTTTTTTTGCAAATTTGTTTTTGTTGATTTTTTTGGCTGCCCTGGGTCTTCACTGCTGGGAGAGTATTTTCTCTAGTTGCAGCGAGTGGGTGTTATTCTCTAGTTGTGGTGCAGGAACTTCTCATTGTGGGGGAGGGAGGGCTTCTCTTGTTGCAGAGCTCAGGCTCTAGAGCACGTAGACTCAATAGTTGTTCACAGGTTTAGTTGCCCCGTGACATGTGAAATCTTCCTAGAGCAGGGATTGAACTCATGTCCCTTGCATTGGCAGGTGGATTCTTAACCACTGAAAGTTAAAATTGCTCAGTCGTGTCCAGCTGTTTGCGACCCCATGGACTATACAGCCCATGGAATTCTCCAGACCAGAATACTGGAGTGGGTAGCCTTTCCCTTCTCCAGGGGTTCTTCCCAACCCAGGGATTGAACCCAGGTCTCCTGCATTGCAGGCAGATTCTTTACCAGCTGAGCCACCAGGGAAGCCCTTAACCACTGAACCAACATGGCAGTCCCATTTTTTTTTTTTTAATGACAATTTTAAAAGGTTAACAGGAATGCATCCTTCTTACAGAAGGAGGGTGTGTTGTGTTTATACTGAAATGATCTTCTCTAGATAAAATTGTCCCTAGAGGAGAGAGGGGCAATTTACTTCTTCAGCCCTGATCCTGTGCTGATTAAACAATCCTGTTTTTTACTTTGGTCTCCTGAGTTAACCCACTTGCCTGGAGGGACTGACTCACAGAAGTAACTGATGTTGATTCTTTTGTTAGGGATAGGTGTTATTAGAAATACATACATAGATTGGCACCTTCATTTTAGGAGACAGCTGAACAAAGAATAAATCTGGGTCTTTAAAAAAAAAAAAATCTGGGCCTTTTTATTGTGTTTAATAATTAGAAAAAAAGAGAGCAGGAGTAAGCAGAAAACCACGCCCTTTGTACAGAAGGTGAGGTCCGTTTGGACTCTGCCGAGTTGGAAGGCAACAGCACTAGGGGCTGGTGGCACCCAGGCTGCAGGCCGCACTGATGGAGCAGGGAGGCCTGGAGGGAAAGACCTCAGAGGATTTGGGCAGCAGGATTCTAAGCCCCTGTCTTCAGTGGCCACTGTAGATGGATAACATAAGGGTCCTCAGCTTTTCTACATTCAGCTTTTAATGCCAGCATTTTTGCATCTTATATTTGCACTCTCAATCTCCTTCTTAACATCAGTAGAGGAATTATTCCCATCATGTGGTTGCACGATGATGCTTCCTAGAAGCCAACAGTTTGGTTTCAACAGTGACACTTTCTTTACTTTTGGAGCTATTCTGCAATTATAGCACCTGTGTGGGGTGGTTTCCTTTGTTTTTTACTTTTTCTGAAATATTTTTCAAACTGTGTGCCTGGGATCCCTAGAGGTAGTGCCCTCAAAGAGCTAACAATCAGCCTGGAAAGGGAGACAAACCATCAGTAACCTTACAGGGAGACCAACGCTGGGGCAGGTGCAATGGGAGAACAGACAGGAGCAGTCACCTCTTTGGAGGTGTCAGAGACGGCTTCTAAGAGTATGTGGTCTTGGCTGAGGGTCAAGGATGAGAAGGCATTAACCAGGAGTGCAACCTGAGGGACCACTTACTATGAAGCCTCAGTGATCAAGATAATGTGATATTGGAATAGAGCGAGACAAGCAGATCAATGGAACAGAAAAGAGTCCAGAAATAGTCCTCCAAATACATAGTCAAGTGATTTTTGAGAAAAGTGCAAAGGGAATTCAAGAAAGGGTAGTCTTTTCAACAAATAGCACTGGAAGACTTCCCTGGTGGCTCAGTGGTAAAGAATCCACCTACAAATGATATTTAGTCCAGGAAGGGCCCACGTGCCTCGGGGCAACTAAGCGCACGCACCCCAATTTCTGAATCCTGTGAATCCTAGAGCCTGCACTCTGTAACAAGAGAAGCCACCACAGTGAGAAGTCTGAGCACCGCGACAAGGAGTCATCCCCAATAACCACAACTAGAGAAAGTTCACACACAGCGTGGGAGACCAAGCGCTGCCGAAAAGAAATAAATCAATTTAACATGGGCTTCCCTGGTGGCTCAGTGGTAAAGAATCTGCCTGCCAGTGCAGGAGACACAGGCTCAATCCTCTGGTCCAGAAAGATCCCACATGTCTTGGAACAACTAAGCCTGTATGCCACAACTGTTGAGCCTGTTCTCTAGAGCCCAGGAACTGCAATTACTTTGCCCACACTGCCGTAACTACTGAAGCCCACACCCTAGAGCTGGTGCTCCACGACAAGAGAAGTCACTGCAATGAGAAGGCTGAGCATCGCAATGAAGACCCATCAAAGCCAAAAATAAATATATAAAATTATTAACTAAATAAATAAAAACAAAGTACTGGAACAATGGAATATCATTAAGCAAAAAAAAAAAAAATTCAATATTTACCTCATACTGGATACAAAAATTAATTTAAATGCATCACAAGGACTTCCCTGGTGGTCCAGTGGTTAAGACTTGAGGGGGCATGGGTTCAATCCCTAGACAGGGAACTAAAGATCCCGCATCCCACATTCCACAGGGTATGGCCAAAATTTTTTAAATAATTAATTAAATGCGTCACAAACCTGATGTAAAACCTACATGTACAAAGCTTCCAGGAGAAAAGCTTTGTGACACTGAGTAAGGAACATATCTTAGTTTCAATACCAAAAGCAGGATCCATAAAAGAAAACAAACTTGATTAACAAAATTAATGACCTCTGCTTTTAGAAGACACTCTTCAAACAATGAAAGGGTAAGTGGAAGGAAAAATATGCACATTGTATATTTGATAAATGATTTGCATTCAGAATAAGGGACTTGAAAAACTCAGTAATAAAAAAAAAAGCAATCTGTGATATAAAATATCAAATTATTACATTATGCATTAATAACTAATATCGTGTTGTAGGTCAGTTATACTTTAAAAACAAAGAAAAAAACTCAGAAAAAGATTAGATTTGTGTTACCAGCATGGGGGGTGGGAGGAATTGGAAAAAGGGGGTAAAAAGTTACAAATTTCAAGTTATAAGATAAATAAGTACTAGAAATGTAGTATGCAATATGTACCTCTATAGTTTTTTGTAATTCATTCATTAATTTACCTATTTTTGGCTGCCCTGGGTCTTCATCGTGGGCTCAGGCTCTTCATTGCTGCCCTAGGGCTTTCTCTAGGTAAGGTGCGTGGGCTTCTCGTTTCCGTGGTTTCTCTTGTTGCCCAGCACAGCTTTTAGGCCTGAGGGCTCAGTAGTTGTGGCTCTCCGGGTTAGTTACTCTGGGGCACATGGGATCTTATTTCCTGGACCAGAGATGGAATGTTCCTCCCCTCCCTTGGCAGGCCAATTCTTAACTGCTGACCACCAGGCAAGTCCCACCTAGAGTTTTTAATTGAGTGAACCAATACATTTCCTTTATTACAGAAAACAAAAAAAAAAGTTAAGAGTAAATCCTAAGAGTTCTCATCACAAGGAAAAAACATTTCTTTCTTTTATTTTGTATCTTTATGAGATGATACATGGTCACTAAACTGATACTGCTGCTGCTAAGTCACTTCAGTCGTGTCGGACTCTGTGCAACCCCATAGACGGCAGCCCATCAGGCTCCCCCGTCCCTGGGATTCTCCAGGCAAGAACACTGGAGTGGGTTGCCATTTCCTTCTCCAATGCATGCAAGTGAAAAGTGAAAGTGAAGTCGCTCAGTCGTATCCGACTGTTAGCGACCCCTTGGACTGCAGCCCACCAGGCTCCTCTGTCCATAGGACTTTCCAGGCAAGAATACTGGAGTGGGGTGCCATCGCCTTCTCCGAAACTGACACATATAAGTCAAATCTTTATGTTGTACACTTTTAACTTATACAGTGCTGTATGCCAATTATATTTCAATAAAACTGGAAAAAAAAAAGCAGCCTAATTTTAAAAATAGGAGGAAAAG
Source organism: Bison bison bison (assembly GCF_000754665.1). Classification (NCBI taxonomy): domain Eukaryota; kingdom Metazoa; phylum Chordata; class Mammalia; order Artiodactyla; family Bovidae; genus Bison; species Bison bison. The sequence goes on along the minus strand of NW_011494687.1, from coordinate 670,216 downwards.
ATTCGAAAAGACATTTCACTAAGGAAGCTATATATCTGTGGACTTCCCTGGCAGTCCAGGAATAAGACTCTTAACTTCCACTACAAGCAGCACATTTTGATCCCTGCTCAGGGAACTAAGATCCTGAATGCTGTGTGGCAGAGAAAAAAAAAAAAAAAAAGATATATATCTGGCAAATAAGCACATGAAAAGATGCTAGACGTCATTAGTTATTATGGAAAAACAAAAAAGTCTTTATGGAAAAACAGATTAAAACTACAATGAGACATCATTAAACATCTGTTAGAATTTCTAAAATTAAAAAGACAGACAAGTGTTGAAGAGAATGTCAGGAAACAGGGACTCTCATACACTGCTGGTAGGAATGTAAAATGATACAATCACTTTTGGAAAACAATTTGGCAGTTTTTTAAAAAGTTAAGTATATACCTACAGTGTGACTCATTCAATGCTTCCATTCCTAGGCATTCATACCGAGAAATAAAAACATATGTCCACACAAACTGTACATAAATGTTTGTAACAGCTTTATTTATAATAGCCAAGATTAGAAACACACACAAATGCCCATCAGCAGGTGAATGGATAAACAAACTGGGATATTTATAAAATGAAATCCTACTCAGGAATAAAAATGAAACAACTACTGATATATGCAATAGTGAAGACTCTCAAAATAATTGAGTGAAAAAAAAGCCAAGGCAAAGAAGCATCTACTGTGGGATTTCATTGATATAAAATTCTAAAGAATGCAAACCAATATATAGTGACAAAAAGCAGAGTAGTGATTGTCTGGGTATGGGACTGGGAGTTACAGGATAGTGAGATTACAAAGGAGGAAGAAACTTTTGGGGTGACCTATATGTTCATTATCCTGAGTATTGTGATGGTTTCATAGGAACACATGTCAAAATTTTTCAAATAGTACACTTTAAATATCTACAATTTATTGTATATCAATTACCTTCAATAAAGCTTTTTTTTTGGCCATGCCACCTGCCTTGCGGGATTTTAGTTCCCAGACGAGGGATTGAACTTGCGGCCCCTGTAGGGGAATCACTGTACTGCCAGGGAAGTTCCTAATAAAGCTATTTTTTAAATTGAGTTTTTTGGGCTTCCTTGGCGGCTCAGTGGTAAAGAATCCGCCTGCCAATGCCAGGTATACAGGTTCAATCCCTGGTTCTGGGAAGATCCCACATGCCTCAGAACAACTAAGCCCTTGCACCACAATTATTAAGCCTATGCTCCAGAGCCTGGAAGCTGCAACAAGAGAAACCATGGCAACGAGGAGCCCCAACACCACAACTAGATAGTAGCCCCAACCTCCGAAACGAGAGAAAAGCAATGAAGAACTAGCACAGCCAAAAATACATAAATAAATACATAAAGTTATTTTTTTTTAAAGTTGACTCAAAAAATAAATAAATAAAATCTGAGTTTGTAAAACATGCAAAGCTGAAGCCTGGGCCAGGAATAATAGGTACCACCATTTGTAACGCCAAATTACCTAGCAGGTTTTATGCAAAGTCCCTTGCATATATTATTTTATTCTCAAAACAGTCCCGTGGAATAACTACTACTACCATTTTTATTTTTTATTTATTTTTTAAAATTTTGTTGGAGTATAGTTTCTCTACAGTGTTGAGTCAGTTTCTCCTGTGCGTACAGTCAGTCGTGTCTGGCTCTTTTGCAACCCCAAGGACGATAGCTTGCCAGGCTTTCCTGTCCATGGGATTTTCCAAGCAAGAATACTGAAGTGGGTTGCCATGCCCTCCTCCAGAGTTTCTACTGCACAGCAAAGTGAATCAGCTATACATAAACATATATCCCTCTTTTTTGGATTGCCTTCCCATTTAGGTCACCACAGAGCATTGACTAGAGTTTCCTGTGCTATACAGCTACTACTATTTTTAAATGAATGTATGGAGGTTCAGGGGCTTCCCTGGTGGCTCAGTGGGTAAAGAATCCACCTGCGATGCAGGAGACAAAGCATTTGTCTGAGTGCCTGTAGACAGGTGAGCTGGGACTCAGTGCTCCACTGCACGTGGGGCTTGTGAGCCATAACGTCTGCCAGGAGTCATTGTACCAGGACTCATTGTACCTCGGCCCTCATCCTTGTTCATGTGCACTGAGGTCACCATAAGGAGCCTAGGACTCCAGGTCACCCTTCAGGCATCTCCCAGGTTCAAATGCCCATGCAGTCATTTCTGATCCCATTTTTTTTCTCCATCTCCTGAAACATTTTCATGGCCCTCAGACCTCAGGGTTCATTATCAGTAAAAGCCCCCAACTTTAACATTCCCTTCACCATCTGCTCTAAAGGAAACCTGGTTCTCCCAAAAGGACCCTTGACCAGTAATGAAAACTCTCTGCTTCCTGCCCCCACAGCCCCAACTGCAGGGTCTTTTTACATATTTATTTATTCAACTGTGCCAGGTCTCAGTTGTGGCGTGAGGGATCTTCGATCTTTGTTGCAGCATGAGAGATTTTTAGTTTTGGCACATGGGATCTAGTTAACTGTTGCTGTTGTTTAGTCACTATGTCCCCTCCAATTCTTTTGAGACCCCATGGGCTGTAACCTGCCAGGCTTCTCTGCCCATGTTATTCTCCAGGCAAGAATACTGGAGTGGGTTACCATTTCCTTCTCCAGGGGATCTTCCCAACCGGGGGATCAAACCCACGTCTCCTGTTTGGCAGGCGGATTCTTTACTGCTGAGCCACAATCCAGCCTCCTGCATTGGGAACATGGAGTCTTAGCCGCTGGACAACCAGGGAAGTCCCAGCTTGCACAATCTTAATTCCCTGATTAGGTTTGATTTCCTTGCAGTCCAATGGACTCTCAAGAATCTTCTCCAACATCACAGTTCAAAAGCATCATTTCAGAGAGTGGGATGTGGCATTCTACTGGTTAGGACTCAACACTTTCACTGCTGAGGGTTCAATGCCTAGTCAGGGACAAAAAAAAAATCAGTATTTTCAATATGTTTTATTTATTGCTGTGCTGCACAGCTTGCAGGATCTTAATTCCCTGACAAGGGAGGGAACCCATTCCCCTGCAGTGAAAGTGCAGAGCCTTAACTACTGGACCACCAGGGAAGTCCCAATTTTCTTCTCTTGCAGAGTATAGTGTGCCACCATGTGTCTGGGCTTTCCAGGTGGCTTTTGGTAAAAACCCCCCCTGCCAATGAAGGAGATACAGAGGGGAGTTTGATCCCTGGGTCAGGCAGATCCCCTGGAGGAGGAAATGGCAACCCACTCTAGTATTCTTGCCTGGAGAATCCCATGGACAAAGGAGCCTGGAGGGATACAGTCCATAGGGTTGAAAAGAATCTGACATGACTGAGCAACTGAGCACACTCACACAATGTGTAAAATATATATGTATTTGCTTGTGTGCTGCATGCTAAGTCACTTTAGTCACACCTGACTCTTTGTGATCCTATGGACTGTAGCCCGCCAGGTTCCTCTGTCCATGAGATTCTCCAGGCAAGAATCCTGGAGTGGGTTGCCAGGTCTTCCTTCAGGGGATCTTCCCAATCCAGGGATCAAACCTGCGTCTCTTGCATCTCCTGCTTTGGCAGGCAGGTTCTTTACTGCTGGCGCCACTTGGGAAGCCCTGTATTTGCTTGTGGTATATATATTTATTCAGGAAACTAGTTATAAAAGTTTATCTCCTGTATAGCTGGGGGGATTTAAGTTATTTTCACCCTGTATGCTTTTGCACTTTTTGAATTCCTTACTTTCTGCATTATAACTAGTTGTGAAGGGGGATCAAGCCACTTCCCCCATACCATACCTTTTGAATTTGCCCTTTTGCTCAAGACTCTGAGTCCCTCAGTCACTCTTGTTTTTCCCAATCAGTTCCTTTTTGGCCTTCCTTTTCTCTCGGTTGATCTTGGACTCCTCCATCCACCAATCAGCCATGACTGAAAGAGCACCATGATTTCCATGTTTATATTCTCAAACCAGAGCAAACCAATCATGCTTAGTCTTCTTCTTTCCCTAGAACAATTTTTTAATATTTTTCAAAGTGTGGTCTGCAGACCAATTGTGTCAGAATTTTGGGGGTATGCTGTAAAATTGCAGATTTCCAGACCGAATCCCAGGCACTTTGAATCATGCTGTGCATTGTATTTAAATGGTAGGGGTGATTCTACAAGGGAAATTATTTCATTAACCCCTGACTTTTCCATTGGTCAAGCATATTTATTCATCCACCAATGTTGAGCTCCTGCTGTATGTCAGGCAATATAACTGACTATCTAGACACTGCCCCTGACCTTGTGAAGCACTTCCCAGGGACATTCTTGGGATGCTACCAGTTTTTTTGGTACCATTTTGGTGATAAAAAGTAGTGATGAACCCTTTTAAAAATTACTTATTTTTGACTGTGCTGTGTTGTGGTGCACAGGCTCTTTGTTGCTGTGAGTTGCAGTGGGTTCTCTTGTTGTGGAGCACAGGCTCTAGGGCTCTCAGCCTCAGTATACAATACTGAGGC
>NW_011494687.1:625891-665618 GCF_000754665.1 Bison bison bison | reverse complement strand
AGGCTTAGTTGCCTGGTGGCATGTGGGATCCTATTTCTCGGACCATGGATTGAACCCATGTTCCGCATTGGCAGTCGGATTCTTGACCACTGGACCACCAGGGAAGTCCCCGGTAAACCCCAAATTTACACTGTAGAGTTTAAAAACTACCTTCTAAGAGTTGTTAGTTTTCCAGGAGGAATACTGATACAATTTTTTTCTTTGCTAATAAACATATGACCAAATGGAAACAATAAAGCTTTTTGCAGCAGATAATAAACATATGTGAAAAGTGAGTCAATTTAAAGAAAATGACTGCATATGTACACCAGAAATAGCAAGAGGTACAAAAATGCCTGACGTTTGGGAGATACTCATCTGGCCTCCAGAGGTACCTATGATATAAGAAAAAGAATCAGAGGGACTTCCATGTGGTCCAGTGGTTAAGACTCCGTGCTTCCACTGCAGGGTGCACACAGGTATGGTCCCTTGTGGGGGAACTATTAATAAGATCCCACATGCTGTGCAGCATGGCCCAAAACCAACCAAGCAAAAGTATCAGAAAAAGGATAGCTGGGCATGAGGGGAGGGGGGATTGGATGAAGGTGGTCACAGGCACAAATTTCCAGTTATAAGATAGATAAGTACTAGGGATTAATGTACATGATAAATCGCTGTATGTTATATATGAAAGATGTTACGAGTAAATCCTAAGAATTCTCATCACAAGGAAAAAAAATATTTCTTTAATTTTGTGTTTAAATGAGACAGTGTTCACTATTGTGGTAGTAATTTCTGATTTATGTTAAGTCAAATCATTATGCTATACATCTTAAACTTATACAGTGTTGTATGTTAATTATATTTCAATAAAATTGGAAGAAAAAAAAGAAAAAGAAAAGCTAGTATTTTTTATGAACTGACTAGATCAGTCAGATTATGTCACTGCTCTGCTCAAAATTTTCCAATAGATTACTATCACATTTTTTGTGTGATATATTTTTGTAATAGGTTTATTGAGCTGTAAATTCACGTACCACACTAATCACATCACCCACATAAAATGTGCAACTCAGTAGTTTTTAATAGCTTCACAGAACTGTGCAACTGTACTGCAATTTCAGAATATTTTCATTACCTCTAAAAGAAATCCCATACCATTTAACAACTGGTCCCCTTTCCCCCACCTTCCTATCCCTAATCTATTTTCTGTCTTTATTGATCTATTTATACAATCAGCAGTTGATGGACATTTTTTCCTATTTTTCGGCTATCATGCTGTTCTGAACATTCATGTACAAGTCTTTGTGTGGATATGCGTAAGTTTCATGTTCTTTTGGGTACATGGAATGCTGGGTGATATGGTAACTCCCTGTTGAATATTTTTAGGAAACTGCCAGATTGTTTTCCAAAGTGGTTACACCATTTTACATTTTTATCAGAAGTGTGTAAAGGTTCATTTCACCACACTGTCACCAGCACTTTATTATTATTATAGCTGTCTTAGTAGTGTGAAGTGATATCTCATTGTTTACTATCAGACTTTGAGTAGAGTCCAGAGTCTGCCAGGGCCTAAAAGGCCCCATGTGATCTGGACATGTCTTTTGTTATATTTTTTAGTATCTGTCTATCTGCTGGCTGCTTTGGGTCTTTGTTGCAGCACACAATATCTTCATTGTGGCATGTGGACTGCAGAGCACTTGGGCTCAGAAGTCGTAGCTTTGGGGTTTAGTTGCCCCTCGGCACCGCCCATGGGATCTTAGTTCCTGGATCAGAAATTGAACTTGTGTCTCCTGCTCTGTAAGGTGGATTCTTTTTTTTTTTTTTGTAAGGTGGATTCTTAACCACTGGACCACCAGGGAAGTCCTCTGGACCTGTCTTCTCTAACTTTGTGTATCAGTTACACAATCCCTTGTTTGCAACTGAAAAAACAAAACAGCTCTAAAACTCAAGATTTTTTGAACTCATGGCAGCAAAACCTGACATGAAATATAGTCTTCCTTTTTTCTACTTAACATGACCATTTTTGTATTTTACTGCAGAAACCCTCGGAGAAGGCAATGGCACCCCACTCCAGTAGTCTTGCCTGGAAAATCCCATGGACGGAGGAGCCTGGTAGGCTGCAGTCCATGGGGTTGCTAAGAGTTGGACACGACTGAGCGACTTCACTTTCACTTTTTACTTTCATGTATTGGAGAAGGAAATGGCAACCCACTCCAGTACTCTTGCCTGGAAAATCCCATGGACAGAGGAGCCTGGGGGCTACAGTCCATGGGGTTGCAGAGTTGGACACGACTGATCGACTAACACTTTCATGTCACTTTGAGAATGTTATCTATTAAATAGTATATGGTCTGTATTACCGTTCTAAAATCAAAAAGTAATTCCAATGCAAATAAGTTTTCAAGGATTTCAAATAAAGGATTTTAGACCTGAACCACTTTCCCCCAGTCCACTGGAATTCAGCCAGTGACTGCTTTGCTTTTTGTGACATGCCAGGTGCTAATAAAGGTCCATCTAGTCAAAGCTATGGTTTTTCCAGTAGTCATGTATGGATGTGAGAGTTGGACCATAAAGAAAACTGAGCACTGAAGAACTGATGCTTTTGAACTGTGGTGTTGGAGAGGACTCTTGAATGTCCCTTGGACTGCAAGATCAAACCTGTCAATCCTAAAGGAAATCAGTCCTGAATATTCATTGGAAGGACTGATGCTGAAGCTGAAGTTCTAATACTTTGGCCACCTGATGCGAAGAGCTGACTTATTGGAAAAGACCCTGATGCTGGGAAATGAAGGTGGGAGAAGATTACGACAGAGGATGAGATGGTTAGCCTGCATCACCGACTTGATGGACATGAGTTTGAGCAAGCTCCAGGAGTTGGTGATGGACAGGGAAGCCTGGTGCCCTGCAGTCCATGGGGTTGCAAAGGTCAGACACGACTGAGTGACTGAACTGAACCGAGGGATACTCTTGCCTCAGGGCATTTGTAGTTGTTATTATCTCTGCTGGAGAGCTATTTCTCCATTTATGTAAATGGCTTCTCTTTCACTTTTTCTAATTGTTATCTATCAATCTTACTAGACCATCTTTTATAAAACTGTAGCCCTTCCTCAGGCCTAACCACCCTCTCACACTCCTCCCCAAATAAAATGTAATGCTCTGAGACCAGAGTCTTGGTCACCACCTATGTCTTTAGCACTTAGAAATGTTGGCACATAGTAGGTTCTCAATATTTCTTGAATAAAAGATCGTTTTGTATCACTTAAGCCACACCAAAATACTGATATAGGAATGACTTTCCTAAAGATTAGAAAATTGAAGGCAGAGGTTAGGTAACTCACCCACTGTGGTTGGAGAAGACTCTTGAGAGTCCCTTGGATTGCAAGATCCCCAGTCCATCCTAAAGGAGATCAGTCCTGGGTGTTCATTGGAAGGACTGATGTTGAAGCTGAAACTCCAATACTTTGGCCACTTCATGTGAAGAGTTGACTCATTGGAAAAGACCCTAATGCTGGGAAGGATTGGGGGCAGGAGAAGGGGTGACAGAGGATGAGATGGTTGGATGACATCACTGACTCAATGGACATGGGTTTGGGTAGACTCCGGAGTTGGTGATGGACAGGGAGGCCTGGAGTGCTGCAGTTCATGGGGTCAGAGTCAGACACGACTGAGCGACTGTACTGAACTTACCCAAGGTCGCATAGTTCCAAGTATGAGGTGAGATTTACATTTAGAAGTCAGCTCTCTTAAATCAACTAGCATTTTGTGTATTTATTTAGCTGTGCCAGGTCTTAACTGCACACACAGCATCTTTTTAGTTGCAACTTTCAAACTCTTAGCTGTCGCATGTGGGATCTAGTTCCCTGACCAGGGATTGAACCCAGGCCCCCTGCATTGGGAGCAGTCTTAGCCACTGATCACGAGACAGTCAGATGCTTGTTTTAATAGAGAACTTGTACTCAAAGTACCCATACATGCTAAGTTATGGAGAGAGGCAAACAAATATGAAAAGCCAGGAATTGAGGTTGAAGGAAAGGATGGTCCAGGACCTCAATGAAACCTGGTTACCACAGGGAATTGACTTGAAATCCAATAACCTCACAGGTGGACATTGGACCAATGACTGAAAAGCCCTGAAGCTTCTACCTGGCTTGAATACTCTTCACCAGAAATGTTACAGAGGTGAGGCGGTGAGACTGCAATTCTCCCGCTTCTAATAGTCCATTAGAACAAGCTGAGGGTGAGGGGTAAGAGGTAAGGGCTCAAAGATCTGTTATCATCTTTTTTGTGACTAACTGGCTCAGAGAGTAAAGCTCCTGCCTGCAATCCCTGGGTCAGAAAGTTCCCCTGGAGAAGGAAATGGCAACCCACTCCAGTATTCTTGCCTGGAGAATCCCATGGATGGCAGAGCCTGGTGGGCTACAGTCCACGGGGTTGCAAAGAGTCGGACTCCGACTGAGAGAGCTCACTTCACTTCACTAAAATTATCAGCCCACAAGAGCTTAAGAACAGACCACTGATCTTGCAGTGCAAACATCTGAAAATGATCTGTGGGCTACTTCTAAGTGGCATTCTTTCCTAAGACAAATTATGGATGTCTATATAGGGCTTAAACTTTTAACAGGTGGAACATTAGATATCCTGATTGCCCATTAGACACAACTTCGAAACTGGTGGTAGATTGGGAGGTGGGGTGGGGCTATTTTAAAGCCTGAAGCATGTGGAGTCCTTTTGTGAGTTTTTTCTGGCTGTCAAAAGTCAGAGATTATCTTCTAGTCGACAGCTACACCAATTCTTAGCCTTCAGGCTCTTGAATCCTTGGAGATAGGATTGTACTTCGCACATTAATCCATTTTTAAACCCATGGGAGAGCCAAGGATAGGTTGTGCCTACCTATAAACATCTCAAGAGATATCTCACAGCAGTTATATGGTTGATTTACTACTTGAACCTGGTTTTACTGAGCAAACTGGGATTTGGGACCACCAGGTTTACCATTTGTTTTCACCATGAACGGGACTTTCTTCTATCCAATGTTTTATCATTGGTGTTAACGGGGTCATAAATGTAGAGGAATGAAGGAGCACAGATATTGGGGGAAGTCTCCCCAAAGGATGGAAACCCACACCTACAGTGTTCTAACAAATCCAGGACTTGCCACAGCTGTTTCAGCACATGTATAAGTATGCAGACCATAAGCAAGACAGAGCAACAATTTCCAACTGGGTTTCTTTAGTTAAAGGTTCTCCCATTAACAGGACCACCATTCTGCTCTAAAACAATCCACCCCTTCTTTGCTATCATATCCTTTGAATACAAACATTTGCGAAAACTTGTTTCCCAGAACAATGTGTACTTTAATCAAAACTTCCAAGCTACTAGTTTAGCTTAAGGTAAAAAATTCATACAACCTAACCAGCAAAGTCCTTAACACACATTTACATATAATTTTGGACAAAGCATTGGTTAGGGGCACCATCTCTTCAAAAATCCATATATAATTAATTTTAGAGTTAGCCTTTTGTATCTGTCTGTACTTTCACACTCGAGGATTCAACAACTGTGGATGGTGTATTATGTATTTACTGAAAACAAAACCACCCCCGCCCCCTGCAGTTAAACCCATGTTGTTAAAGGGTCAACTGTGTATTGCTAGCTGGGAACCCTCTAATTTCTGAATTCTGAAACAAATGAGCCATTGTCACACAGACTACAGCCTTTTCCCAGACTTTTTGCACAAAGTTCCCTCTTATGGGACTTCCACAAATTTCTACAAATGCCTGCCATTCAGGGCATTGTCACCTCACAGAGCAATGTACCACAGAAAGATGAAGGCTGGGTGATTAGCTTAGCAGCAGATCAAGGTAGGCAGGTAAACCTGACTTGAGGTTAAGGACCTGAATACAGATCCCCTTATGCTATTCAAGTTGTGGACTTTTATTAAAGTCTTCATGTTGCCACAAGAGGAATGCACACCTTAGTCTAAGTGACTTCCTGATGCACTCCTCACTCTGCTAGTTTCCTCCCCATTTTTAAGACACCAACTTAAGCCATTTGCCAAGCTGAATTAATCAAACACAGATGCCCTAATTCCTCGCCCTCATCCCTAAGCTATGCAAACTGGGGAGACTAAATGTACACGACCCCCACTTCATCTGACAACATATATTCAACATGCAACATAAAGTATAATTTCCATTTTATTGTCTTTTCAGAGAAACCAATATTTCTTCAGTCTTTAAGGACTTGGATCCTTACATGGGCTTTGGTGGAGGACGTGGGGCAGCACCCTGAAAGACAAAGTGAAAGAATTAAAAAACCATCCATGGAAGCGTCCCCTCAAAAAACCCGACCACTACCTCCCCATCACTAACAGTGTATTATTTGGTCCATAAAGGCATGGATAGATGTGGAAGGAGATGACATTACTCAATCTGAAACAGACTAACTTGAAAGCAAATGTTTCAGGTGTGGGTCTTACCAGACTTAGTTGACCCCACCCATAGGCAGAGATCTTAATTTGATTTTCCTTGTCCTCATTTATCTTTCTTCTATTACCCCAACAAAACAGATCTTCATGACCCAGATACTAAATCCCAGATCTGGTTTTGTCCCATTCATGGTGAAAACAAATGGTAAACCTGGTGGTCCCAAACCCCAGTTTGCTCAGTAAAACCAGGTTCAAGTAGTAAATCCGGACCATGTAACTGCTGTGGGATGTCTCCTGAGATGTTTATAGATAGGCACAGCCTATCCTTGGCTCTCCCATGGGTTTAAAAATGGATTAATGTGCAAAGTACAATCCTATCTCCAAGGATTCAAGAGCCTGAAAGCTAAGAATTGGTGCAGCTGTCTACTAGAAGATAATCTCTGACTTTTGACTGCCAAAAAAACTCACAAAAAGGACTTTCTACTTGCTTTTCAAATGTGGTATTGGAGAAGTCTCGCTGCAGTCCATGGGGTTGCAAAGAGTCAGACACGACTGAGTGACTAAACTGAACTACCCCTCTCATTTCCATACCTCTTTTAAGGTACTCACCGCAGGTCTAAATCGGGGTGGAGGTGTTCGGTCCTTACGGGCTTCCCGAGAGCGATTCCTGACTACCTTGCTGTGAATGGCACAACTCACGCAGTAATGTAGTTTCACATACAGCTTGGGAAGTACATAGGCTAAGAAACAAAAATAATTAGAGCTGTGATATTAGATACAGTACCCACTTTGCCCTGTTCTTCTTTGTTCCTTCTAACCCTCAAAAATAAACTCACTTACAAGTCAGGCATACCTACAAGATTTCACTCCCAAAGCCAACTGTTCGGTTTATACCTAAACACAGGCACAGAGTTCACAAATAAATGATCCCCTACCAGCCCATCCTGTCACCACAGGGACTAAATCCACACCAGATGCAATAGGATGGAATGCAGTTCCTTCAATAATTGCACCAGCCCTAATGCCTACTTCTGTCCCCATTCCCAATTACCTAAGAAATCTAACAAGTCTTATAAAAAGAAAATGACAAGAAAACACCATATCGCTCTAAAAATTACCCTTGTCAACCCAACTAGACTCCTTCCAGTCTTAAAAAACTCCTTTCCACAAGTTTGCCAACTCAAACGTTTACCAACAATTCAAAACGTTTTTTTACATTTACCACGTTTACAGCCAGTGCTCCCCAAGTTTTGATACAGGATAAGCACTGAAAGTGCTTCTAGAATCTCATCCCCTATAAGACTCAAAGACTGTGCAAGACCACACAAAAAACTCTCTGTCCAGACAGGGCTCAAAACGGCACATAACGCAGCAAAAACACCATTCTCCTCTACCGACAACAACCGTAACAGTGCAAGAAAGTGCTGGGGATGCTCCAAAGAACGGAGCCCACGAATGGGGTGGCGGCGGGAGGTGGTTTTAGGTATCAGGATACTCGCACATTTCGAGCTGCGGACTCACCATCGAAAACACTCGCTTCAGAAATGTCCCGGACGGCTGCGGCCTCTACTATGTTCCGAATGACGAACTTCTTAATGGCCTTGTCCTTGGGCACACATCGGGCACAGTTGGTGCAGCGAATAGGCTGCACATGGCCGCGGCCCTTTTTGGCACGACCGTTGTTCCTTCTTTTCTTGGTCTGCGTCAGGATGAAGATTCCATTAAGAAGGAGCAACTTACCCGGCCTTAGCCCCCATCCGGCCACATTCCTTGCCGACCACCCCCAAGAAAGCGCGACTCACATCTCCAGTTCCTCCGCAGATCCCTCCAAGCCGGGAAGAAACATACCCTCTTTCCTTTCTTCCACCGCTGTCCAGGCTTTCAACCCTCCCCGCAATCTCAGAATCGGCTCCTCTCAGTCTCCACCCGGCCCCGAACTATTCCCCACGCGCTAGCACTCACCATCTTGGAAGCGCCGAGGCGAGAGAGGATCCGGCTACGGGGCCGGCTCTCTTATATAGAGTGAGATCCCTCCGCTCGCGCCCCCTAGATGTCTCCAGGCCGCACGCCAAAACAGGAATCCATTTTACTCAAATTTTCTTTATTATTCAGTGTTCCTACTTAAATCTAGAGTAGGAAGGTGCTCTTCGAGTTTATTTTCCGTTGCTCAAGGTGACTATGGGACTATTTAATCAACTGGCGGAAGAAAATTAGAGTTATACGTTTCCCAGCAACCCTTGCGACGCCCTGCTCCGGACGTAATTCTGGCCACTATAACTATCCGTTTTTGCGATGCTAGGCGCGGAAGTTGCCCCACGCAGAACGCAAGTTACAATACCTATTGAGAGGCCAGAGGGGAAGAGATGCATGGTGGGAGTTGTAGTATGAGGTTGGCAGGCCATGGCCCCCAAGCACTTAGACCGAAGTCTGCACCACACCACTGGGAGACGCTGTTTCTCTGACATTCCAGTTGGTGCAAGATTGAGAAACCCAAGGTGGGGCGTGGTGGGAGGGGAATAAAACATTTTAATTCCTCCTTCCAATACAACATCCACTCAAGGGACCTGAGTCTGAACAAACTCTGGGAGATAGTGAAGGACAGGGAAGCCTGGCGTGGTGCAGTACATGGGGTCGCAAAGAGTCGGACACAACTGAGCAACTGAACAACCACCGACCAATGAATATGGAGGAAAACCTACTGATGCGTTGATGCTAGGGCTGTTTCTCACTTTTAAAAAAAATTTCTGGAACCTGCTAGCACAATGCTAGGCGCTGTAGTAAGCATTATGTAAATACTAACTCATTTAAACCTCAACAAGCCTATAACCTATAAAGTAGGTTATGTTACTATCCTTAATTTACAGATTGAAGAACCGTGTAGACAAGTTGAAATTGAAATTGGCCAAAGTCACATAGTGCTAATAAGAGGTGTTCTGGCTTCACTATACTATGCTGCCTCTTAGCTAACAAATAAATGGATGCGGAAATAGCCTGGACTAGTGACTTAAGACGATTTGACTCAGAATGCTAGTAGAAATATATTTTACATTGGTACTCAGTACATATACAAATACACACACACAAAAGTGAAACACAAACTTCATGAAACCATGCCCTTACAACATAAGGTGCACTGTTATGCTTTATTTTCTTTTAATAAATGTTGATCAATCCACACCAAGGTGATTGCACCACTCTCTGATGAATCTGACCCCCTTCTGAAAATACTTTGTCTTTTCCAAGTTCTCGAACAAGAATGGCTATACATGGGTAGCCAACCACACAGTTCAGTTCAGTCGCTCAGTCATGTCTGATTCTTTGTGACCCCATGGACTGAAGCACGCCAGGCCTCCCTGTCCATCACCAACTCCCAGAGTTTACTCAAGCTCATGTCCATTGAGTCGGTGATGCCATCCAACCAACTCATCCTCTGTTGTCCCCTTCTCCTCCTGCCCTCAATCTTTCCCAGCATGCAGGTGTTTTCCAGTGAGTCAGTTCTTTATCAGGTGGCCAAAGTATTGGAGTTTCAGCTTCAACATCAGTCCTTCCAATGAATATTCAGGACTGATTTCCTTTAGGATGGACTGGTCAGATCTCCTTGCAGTTCAAGGGACTCTCAAGAGTCTTCTCCAACACCACAGTTCAAAAGCATCAATTCTTCGGTGCTCAGCTTTCTTTATAGTTCAACTCTCACATCTGTACATGACTACTGGAAAAACCATAGCTTTGACTAGATGGACCTTTGTTGGCAAAGTAATGTCTCTGCTTTTTAATATGCTGTCTAGGTAGGTCATAGCTTTTCTTCCAAGGGGCAAGTATATTTTAATTTCATGGCTGCAGTCACCATCTGCAGTGATTTTGGAACCCAAAAAAATAAAGTCTGTCACTGTTTCCACTGTATCCCCATCTATTTGCCATGAAGTGATGGGACCAGATGTCATGATCTTAGTTTTCTGAATGTTGAGTTTTAAGCCAACTTTTTCACTCTCCTTTTTCACTTTCATCAGGAGGCTCTTTAGTTTTTCTTTCTGCCATAAGGGTGGTGTCATTTGCATATCTGAGGTTATTATATTTCTCCCAGCAATCTTGATTCCAGCTTGTGCTTCATCCAGCCCAGAATTTCACATGATGTACTCTGTATATAAGCTAAATAAGCAGGGTGACAATATATAGCCTTGAAGTACTCCTTTCCCAATTTGGAACCAGTCTGTTCCATGTCCAGTTCTAACTGTTGCTTCCTGACGTGCATATAGATTTCTCAGGAGGCAGGTCAGGTGGTCTGGTATTCTCAGCTCTTTAAGAATTTTCCACGGTATGTGGTGATCCACACAATCAAAGGCTTTGGCATAGTCAATAAAGCAGAAGTAGATGTTTTTCTGGAACTCTCTTGCTTTTTCGATGATCCAGCGGATGTTGGCAATTTGATATCCGGTTCCTCTGCCTTTTCTAAATCCAGCTTGAACATCTGGAAGTTCATGGTTCATGTATTGCTGAAGCCTGGCTTGGAGAATTTTGAGCATTACTTTACTAGTGTGTGAGATGAGTGCAATTGTATGATAGTTTGAGCATTCTTTGGCATTGCCTTTCTTTGGGATTGGAATGAAAACTGAGCTTTTCCAGTCCTGTGGCCACTGCTGACTTTTCCAAATTTGCTGACATATTGAGTGGAGCACTTTTACAGCATCATCTTCTAGGATTTGAAATAGCTCAACTGAAATTCCATCACTTCCACTAGCTTTGTTCGTAGTGATGCTTCCTAAGGGCCACTTGACTTCGCATTCCAGGATGTCTGGCTCTAGGTGAGTGATCACACCATCGTCATTATCTGGGTCATGAAGATCTTTTTTGTACAGTTCTTCTGTGTGTTCTTGCCACCTCTTCTTAGTATCTTCTGCTTCTGTTAGGTTCATACCATTTCTGTCCTTTATCGAGCCCATCTTTGCATGAAATGTTCCATTGGTATCTCTAATTTTCTTGAAGATATCTCTAGTCTTTCCCATTCTATTGTTTTCCTCTATTTCTTTGCATTGATCGCTGAGGAAGGCTTTCTTATCTCTCCTTGCTATACTTTGGAACTCTGCATTCAAATGGATGTATCTTTCCTTTAGCCTTTGCTTTTCGTGTCTCTTCACAGCTATTTGTAAGGCCTCCTCAGACAGCCATTTTGCCTTTTTGCATTTTTTTTTCTTGGGGTACAATGTCACAAACCTCTGTCCATAGTTCTTCAGACACTCTGTCTATCAGATCTAATCCCCTGAATCTATTTATCACTTCTACTGTATAATTGTAAGGGATTTGATTTCGGTCATACCTGAATGGTCTAGTGGTTTTCCCTACTTTCTTCAATTTCAATCTGAATTTGGCAATAAGGAGTTCATGATCTGAGCTACAGTCAGCCCTGGTTTTTGCTGACTGTATAGAGCTTCTCCATCTTTGGCTGCAAATAATATAATCAATCTGATTTTGGTATTGACCATCTCTTGATGTCTAATGTGTAGAGTCTTCTCTTGTGTTGTTGAAAGAGGGTGTTTGCTGTGACCAGTGCGTTCTCTTGGCAAAACTCTATTAGCCTTTGGCCAGCTTCATTCTCTACTCCAAGGCCAGATTTGCCTGTTACTCCAGGTATTTCTTGACTTCCTACTTTTGCATTCCAGTCCCCTATAATGAAAAGGACATCTTTTTAGGTATTAGTTCTAGAAGGTCTTGTAGGTCTGATAAAACGTGGTCCACTGGAGAAGGGAAAGGCAAACCACTTCAGTATTCTTGCCTTGAGAACCCCGTGAACAGTATGAAAAGACAAAAAGATAGGACACTGAAAGATGAACTCCCTAGGTTGGTAAGTGCCCAATATGCTACTGGAGATCAGTGGAGAAATAACTCCAGAAAGAATGAAGAGATGGAGCCAAAGCAAAAACAACATCCAGTTGTGGATGTGACTGATGATGGAAGTAAAGTCCGATGCTATAAAGAGCAGTATTGCATAGGAACCTGGAATGTTAGGTCCATGAATCAAGGCAGATTGAAAGTGGTCAAACAGGAGATGGCAAGATTGAACATCGACATTTTAGGAATCAGCGAACTAAAATGGACTGGAATGGGTGAATTTAACTCAGACGACCATTATATCTACTACTGTGGACAAGAATATCTTAGAAGAAATGGAGTAGCCATCATAGTCAACAGGAGTCCAAAATGCCTTACTTGGATGCAATCTCAAAAATGACAGAATTATCTCTGTTCATTTCCAAGGCAAACCATTCAATATTACAGTAAGCCAATTCTATGCATCCACCAGTAATGCTGAATGAAGAAGCTGAAGTTGAATGGTTCTTTGAAGACCTACAAGACCTTCTAGAACTAACCACACAATTGTCTCCAAAATTGAAGAAACTTTGGTATCAATGTGACCTCCCAGCATTCAGATCCAAGATAGTACAGATGGAGACGGACCCTTCATTTGTGAGTCATTCAGGAGTCTAAACACAGCAGATTCACTGTCCATCTAACAACCCATTATGGTTTCTGCTAATTTGTAACCCATGTAATTGGAGTTAAAATTTATTTCTTAACTTTTGTTTTGGCTTCAAAACAATTATGTTTGTGGTATTTTCTAGTTTCAATTTGCTAGTTTCAATGGGATATAGGAAATGATAGACTCTAGATGGAAGTGTCTCCAGTTTTCACTTCAACATAGTCTCATGGAAAACACAAAGCAGACAATATTGTATGGAATGGTAATAAGGTAGATAGGACCGATAAAAACTTCAGTGATGGGGACAGAAAATAGTTAATATTTAAGAACAAATAGGAGAAGGAGTATGTCAAGGCTGTATATTGTCACCCTGCTTAGTTAACTTATATGCAGAGTACATCATGAGAAACGCTGGGCTGGAGGAAGCACAAGCTGGAATCAAGATTGCCAGAAGAAATATCAATAACCTCAGATATGCAGATGACACCACCCTTATGGCAGAAAGTGAAGAGGAACTAAAAACCCTCTTGATGAAAGTGAAAGAGGAAAGTGAAAAAGTTGGCTTAAAACTCAACATTCAGAAAACTAAGATCATGGCATCTGGTCCCATCACTTCATGGGAAATAGATGGGGAAACAGTGGAAACAGTGTCAGACTTTATTTTTTGGGGTTCCAAAATCACTGCAGATGGTGATTGCAGCCATGAAATTAAAAGACGCTTACTCCTTGGAAGGAAAGTTATGACCAACCTAGATAGCATATTAAAAAGCAGAGACATTACTTTGCCAACAAAGGTCTGTCTAGTCAAGGCTATGGTTTTTCCAATGGTCATGTATGGATGTGAGAATTGGACTGTGAAGAAAGCTGAGTGCCAAAGAATTGATGCTTTTGAACTGTGGTATTGGAGAAGACTCTTGAGAGTCCCTTGGACTGCAAGGAGATCCAACCAGTCCATTCTAAAGGAGATCAGTCCTGGGTGTTCTTTGGAAGTAATGATGCTAAAGCTGAAACTCCAGTACTTTGGCCACCTCATGCGAAGAGTTGACTCACTGGAAAAGACTCTGATGCTGGGAGGGATTGGGGGCAGGAGGAGAAGGGGACGACAGAGGATGAGATGGCTGGATGGCATCACTGACTCGATGAACGTGAGTCTGAGTGAATTCCGGGAGTTGGACAGGGAGGCCTGGCGTGCTGCAATTCATGGGGTCACAGAAAATCGGACACAACTGAGTGACTGAACTGAACTGAATGTTCCTATGTTGATTTTTCTTTGGATTTTCATAGCCTGAGTTTTACTGGCTGGATTTCTGGGGTTTAAGGGAAAAACACAGACTTTGGAATAAGACTCCATGTCCTCGGGTTCAAATATGGGTTCTGTCACTTATTGATAAGTCTTAGACAAGTTATTTATTCTCTCTTGGTTTTTAATTCTTCACTAGTAATGAATTATTTTATAGGTTGTCTCTACCTATTCATTTCCCTAAGTTAAATGAATACTTGGCACAGTGCTTTGCATTTATGGATTGCTCAAGAACTGGTAGACTTACTATCATCATATCATCATCATACATAACTATTCATGTTATGTGTCTTGTATCTCCCTCGGTGTATAGTATGTCTTACATGTAGTAGGTACTCAACAAATGTTTGATGAATCTCTGCTTTGTATGCATGGGCAGGTTGGGCTTTCTCTCCTATCCTGAAGGCACTCCTGGTGGGAAAATCTCCTCCACTTCCCATTCTAGTTTGAAAATTCTTCTGTTCTGTAGTAACATCTTGAGCATTCTTGTTTGGTTTCCTCTCAGTCTTAAGACTTGTTCATCTTCAAAAACGTGCGAAAGTGAAAGTGAATGCTAAGTTGTGTCCGACTCTTTGCAACCCCATGGATTATATAGTCCATGGAATTTTCCAGGCCAGAATACTGGAGTATGGAGCCTTTCCCTTCTCCAGGGGATCTTCCCAACCCAGGTCTCCCATGTTGCAGGCAGATTCTTTACCAGCTGAGCCTCAAAACATTTAGTAGTTGGTATAATACGCTACAAGGAGGCCCCCCTCCCTCCCAGCAGAAAAGCAAGGCAAAGGAAGTCTGCAAAAACAACCAGGGGTGTTAAATTACTCATGTTTATTTATAACAGACCTTCAGCCAGTACAGTACAAAACTTACAGTAGTATATCTCCGTTACACAAATATTTACTTACAATATATTACATATACAAAATGCTTTGCAATAAGTCTCAAAAGCTAGTTTAACTCCTCTTGAGAAAGGAGAAAAACTCTTTAAAAAAAAAAAAAAGGAGGGAGGGGGCCCCAGAGGAAGAGGAGGAGGTGAAGGGGTAAGATCCAAGGAGACACCAAGCATAGGCTACAAATGAAACCCTGGGAGAGAGAGAAGAGAGGTGGTATTGCACTTACTTCTGTGTTTTATTTTTTCTTTTGTTCTCATAACTTCTGATTAAAAATATATATTATATATATATTATGTACACAAGGAAAGAAGCTGCCAGAAGTATTACAAAATCGCATCCGCAGCTTGGACACTGACACGAAAAAACAAAGGTCTGGAAAAGTGTCTATTTAGAAATTTTTTTGTGTGGTGTTGATTTTAAATATCAATATAAAAGGAAAACACCTCTTTTCTCCATGTGGGTTTCAATGTGTGTTTTTTCTTACTTTTTTTTTTTTATGCAAAAGGAGCTAGGAGAGAGCATGAGGATGTTTGAGGTTCCAGAGCTGGAAGGCTCTGGAAAGTAGGATTTTGTACCTAAGACCCTGGTTAAAGTGCAGTGATGGTCTGGAGAGAGACAGAGTGCCCTTCTCTCCCCTCCTTAGCACCTGGTCTTGCCCTTCCAGTCTCTGCTCTCATGGGCTCAGAGTATGGCCTCAGAGCATAGTCCTTCATGTTCCAGGAGGTTACAGGTGCCAAAACTGACAGGGAGGGGATGAGGCACCCCAAGGCTCTGATACCCCAGAAGGGACTAGTCCTTATGAGGTGTCACCAAATACACAGCAGACGCAGAAGAGGTGGTGAGGGCAGGTCTAATAGGAACGGGCTCAATAACCAGGAGAGTTGAGGGGAACCCCAGATATGAATCTCAACTCTGCTGCCATTCTGAAACAAGGAGCCAGTTCCCTGGGGGTGCTCTCAAGAAGACTCTCCCCTTCTCCAGAGACCACTCTCCTCCCAAGTGGCTCCCTGATCCCCTGCCCTTGGCAGCATCTGTTTATTGCTACATTGTCAAGGAGAAACAATCAACCCACAGTGTCCCTCCCTGACAATCTGGTTCTCTTGGGGAGACCACATAGTGGGGGAGAAGAGGAGAAAGAAGTTTTTAGGGTCTCCCTTCCCATAATAGGATAAGGTAGACTCTCTTAGAGCCCTTAAGAGCCCCAATCCCAGGGTCTGTTCCTTAGCCAACCCTTTACCATCCCCCTGAATTATCCCTGATAGGGAGTGAGAAAAGTAGGAGGCAAAAGAGCCAATAAGGAAAGGACATGTGGAAAGAAAAATGGAAGGGGATAGAAAAGGGGAGGGGGAGAGAGAGAGAGAGAGAGAAAGAAAGGACCAAGTGTTACAACTTGTGAGGTGTTCTGTTTGGTTTTTACTTTTTAATCTTTAAATATAGAAAAACAGGCTTTGGTTTGAATCTCAAGGAAGCAGAGAATGGGATGGCTGTGGCCTTGGGCAGGGAACTCTTGTCGAAAGAGACCTCCACTTGGCGGTGGAGCTATCTCCTCCTGCCCCCGTCTCACTATCTAGGTTACCCAAATAGCCAGGAGTCTCTGCAGCAGCCAGGAGAGTGCCCCCTCCTGCCCTACATCTGGGAGCTGAGTGTAGAGGGGGTAGTAAAGGATGACTCTCCCAGCTCAGTTTTGTCCATCCCATTCTTGCTGGCACAAGAGTGGAATCGGGAGAGGGGCCTATGCCCTTGCTCATCCTGGGGATAATTTTTGGTTATACTGAGAGTTAGGAGAGAGAAAAGAGACATCCTTTTCTCCCTGCCACTGATCCTAAGAACAGGGCCCAGGAGTCCGGGGATGAGAGGGTGAATCCTGCTAGGGGGGAGAAGGCAGCATGACTTGGGGGCTGAGGATACCCCCTTGTTATCAGGCAGCAACCCACCAGTTTCTCATAGGACAGGGACCTAGGAGCCCCTGAGAGCCCAAGTAGGTCACTAGAGTGAGGAAGTTTGAGAGGTGGGAGAGAAAGAGAGGAATTTTGACCCATTCCCTTCCCTGGTTCCCAGTTAGGCACCTGTGGCTCCACATGTGTCAGAGACAGAGGATTGCTGACCTAGCCTTGGCCCCTGAGAATATAAAGTCGGGGCATTCCAAGGAGAGAAAAACCACCACTGAGTAGACGGGCAGTTTGAAGAGAGTACAGCAGTGTTGGGCGTTGTTTGAGGAGAGAAGAGAGAGAGATCACATTGGAGAGGCAGATCCCGAATGTGGGCTTTGGGGAACTCTAATTCCTAGTGGGATGTCAAGAGGACCCTCAGTCCCAGGGTGCCTGGGGAGAATTTCTTCAGCCTCTCCTACTTCCAAATGAGGGATTTCTTCATTTGATCAGGAGTTGTGCAAGCTGCCTAAGGTGAGAGGGCACAAGAGGTATGGAGTACCAGGTTGAAGGGTCCCAGAGAGCAGAGGTAATGCCACAGAGCTAAGGTAGGAATAGAGAGAGCGATCAGCATCAAAACGGAAGAATCAGATACAGCAAAAGATGAGGACCTAAATCAGGAAGCCCAGGGCCTCTTAGCACTAAGAGGAGCTTCCTACTCCTGGGGCTGTTGGAGAAAGCGCAAAGAGAAAAATTAGGCCTACAGTGGAAGGGGACTGGGCAGGAAGGTGGGGGTGTGATAAGCGATATAAGTTAAAAAAAAAGAAGCAAAAGAAAACTCAACAAATTATATTAATAAATAACTCAGTGAGTATGGTGGGATGAAAGGAGAAGAGAAAAAGGAGAAAGATAAGCAAAAGACCTGTTTCATCACAACGCTTAGATCAGTCAGGGGGTAGGAGGGGCATGGGTGAGGATGGGTCAGGGTCAAGGGTGAAGTCAGGTAGCCAGTGGTGGGGGCTACACAACCCAACTGCTAGGGACATGGTGGGGGCAGGGCTAGCCTCCTGCAGGCAGGGCAGTGGAGTGGTGGACTGCGGTGGGGCAGGAGGTCACTAGCCCACCTTGTGCTCCCCCCGGACAATGTGGGAAGAGAACTCGTACCGGTCCTGGCTGTGGTAACCACAGATGTTGCACTCGAAAGGGTCTCGGAAGCCGTGGCAGCCCATGTGGATAGTGAACATGACGTGGTCCAGGAAGAGGATGCGGCAGTGCTCGCACTTGAAGGCCTTCACCGGCTCACCACTTTCACCCACCACCCGAAGCACTTCCTTGGAGGGGCCTGGGGTGCCCCGCAGTAACCCCTCCTGTGGCTTGGGGTCCTCTTTGGCGTAGGCAGGACTGGGCCGGCCCACCACAACGGCGGGAGGAGGCTGGGGTGGGGGGCCCTGAGGGAGTGACACCACCCCGCCAACTCGATCTTCGTGGTTGCTCTCTGTATCTGTGGAGTCCTGGCAGCCATTGCTGGGGGAGGCCCCAGGGTCAGTCAGGGGGCCTCGGGCCCGGTAGAGGAGGGGACCTCCATCAGCTAGATCCTCGGGCCCCTCACCTGCTTCCCGGGACCCCGGAAGCTCCAGTCGGCCAGGGAGGGGCTGCATTTGAGTGTAGACAGAGCTGATGACGGGCGTGAGTTCTGAGATGCAATTGGTGGGCGGGAGGCGGAGGGGACGCAGATGTTCGGCCCCCACGAAGGCCAGAGAACCTCCAAAGCCAGGCTCCAGGCCGTGGTGTGCCACCAGCTCCACGTCCTTCTCATAGCCGCCCGAGTTCACATCGTAGGGGAGGTCTGAGAGGCTGAAGCGCATCTGCTTCTCACCTGCGGAGAGAAGGGTCTCAGGAGGGCTGACTCTGGGTAAGTCCAAGCTCCCCTAGGATTCCTTCTTTGTAGGAATCCTACAAAGATTCCTAAAAAGGATCCTAAAGAATCCTACAAAGGATTCCTGTAAAGAATCCTTTACACCCTCCTTTCCCTGGGGATGGGTGTAACATTATTCACCACCCTTCATTTACCTCCCACAAGGTCAGGTCCTCTGTGGGGCTGCTCCCCAACCCTGGGCTATAATCTTAGAGAAGGACTTGGTCCCAACCCACTGGTCTTGAAAACTTCCTTCCTTCATTGCTCTCCATAAAGAGAGCTAATGGCCAAGGACCCCCATACACACCTTTTCTCTCTGACTCAAAGGGCCCTTCTCTCAGTCCCCATAAACTGACTTAAAGGGCCCTTCTCCCAGCCCCCATAAACAGAAGTCCTTGCCATTTTCAAAAACTGGAAAAGCCTGACCCCCAACCCTCTCCTCTTACAACCATCCTGAGAGCCCTCACCTCTGACCCCTCTTCCCCTTCGTGAGGGATGTTCTCCTTCTTCACTCCCCCCCGATTCTGGCAATACATTCTGAACACTAAGAGACCACCAGGCTGCTCTCTTCTACCCCAAGCAAATCTCCAGATCCAGCTGGTCTAATAGCCACCAGTGCTCAGATTTAGACAAGTGGTGGCTTCCAGCTGATGTCTCCTCTCCAACTGGACTCTTACCTACAAACTTCTGGGGGGTGGAACGCTTGCGTTTGGTGAGGCTGTTGGCCAAACGATCAATGAAAGTTGGCCTCTCAGAGGATGAGTGCAGCATGGAGTCTGGCACCATCTCCAGGTCCCGTATCTCATCACCTGGTGGGAGGGAGCAGGAGTGGGGTGGGGAGGGCACGACAGGCAGGAGCAGCTGAGCAGGGGAAGCAGAGGCCCAGCTGCCTTTGCCTGGAGAAAACCAGCAGGTCGGTAGCTGAGGAAGGTAATATCGGATGCCTGGGAAATGGCACTCTGCTTACTACACCCCATCTAGAGCTCACTACAGCACATTTCCGGCGATGTGGGGACAATTATATGCATCTGGCCCTTGAGTGCATACCTCCTGGGTGCTCTCTCTCTCTCCCATTAGACTGACAACATAGATGAAATCCTCCCTACCTCTGGATCTCCCTGCAGCACCCACCATGGGGCTCTGCACCAACTCAGGTGCTCGGCACATATATCTGTTTCAGAGATCCCATCCCTCTGTGAGGGTAGGTGCTGGGGTCACCCCTGTCCTGCACTCCTTGATGGTCCTGCCTGCGGCCTCACCTGATTGGCCAGCCAGAGCTTGGGCTTCAGTGCTGAGACTCTGCAGGTAGTTATGGCACCGCTCCTTGTGCTCCTCCAGGGTGCTCTGCTGTTTGTAGCTCCGGCCGCAGTAGTTGCACTTGTAGGGCTTGCCCACCGTGGGGGAGGAGACTGCAGAGGAGAGGGAAGAGAGGGCATTAGAGTCACTGCCTGCTGGAGCTGCAGAATCATCCAGGAGCAGGTATGCACGGGAGTGAGGAGGAAGGGACGTGGCTCAGTTGAGTTCTCTGGCTCATCTTTCTTTCCCCAGCTTCAGTGGCCAGATGGCTGAACCTTGAAGAAGAGAGACAATGCACTGGGATGGGAGGAGAGAGGGCACGTGGCTTCGGACTGTTGGTGGGCCTCAAGATGGCCACGTTGCTGTTCAAAGGGAGGAAGGACCCAGGGACTTTGCAGGGGATCATCCCTGGCAGGCAGGCTGGCCCCACCCCAGGATCTCAGAGTCTGGGGCCCAGACTGTGGTTTAACCTTTCCATGTGGCAGGCGGGTGTAAGGGCTGTTTATCAGACAAGGGGATTTTTTTGCTTACGAACTATCTGCTTCAGTTTGGGGGAAACTGGTGGGCTGGGGTGACAGAAATGAGAGCCCTCAGCTCTGCCAGGGTGGGGAGGGGCATGTTCACTGACCTTTACTTATATTTTTACCTCCATCCCCAGCCTGGTTTTAACTGCTCAGTTTTCTTTTTCGCTACACTGAGATATACCAAGAGAGCCCCAGAAAAACCATAACTGATACAGAAATTCTGAGAAGAGAAAAATAAATAAAATAACCAGAGGAAAGTAAAGGGAGAAAACACCAATTTTGGGGGTCTTCGTTTTTTTTTTTAAACAAAGAAGAGGTTATAAAGATTTTGTTTCCAGTGATGAAAAAAAGGTTGGGAAAACTGAGATCAACACTTCCTTTGAAAACAACTTGAGAGAGGATATTTGTGAAAGTATGTTGCCACTACTGAACAGGGAGACAGGAGAGGGTATCTTCAGGAGGCTGGTAATTACTACTGGCCCCTGCACCTACTCACATACACCTAACCTGGGCCTAGACTAAGTCACCAACTGCCTTTTTGCTCTTTCTTTGTAAACCCAAGCGGCTGGGGCATAAGATGAATGCTGCGGTCCTCGTCCACCCAAGACTCTTGGGGAGACGGTCTAACATCTGGGAGGGGAACTCCCTTTTCTTTCATATAGTGTGGGCTGTGATAGAAAACATCTCACAGAGATGAGACCCAACAGTGTATCTCTGTCCACCTGTGTCCCTAAAATGTCCTGCACAACAACATCCAGTGTCCTCCCAGCTGGCTTCGCTGTGGTTGGTAAGAATTCTAGGGGGCCAAGCCATCTTTGTTCCAAACCAGCAGGGGGAGCCACCCTTTTCCTCAGAAAAGGAGTCTGACTTGCTCGCACCTGCTGCTCACACCTGCCATTAACTGGATTCCAGCGAGGCTATAGAAAGCTCTGTGATAATAACATCTACCTTGGAATTGTTATGAGAATTACATGAGGGAGGAGACACATGTAAAATATTTGTAGATTATAATGCCTGAATCAATAATGATCTTTCTCCCTAGTTCTCCACATACATAGAGAGAAAGAGGTCTCAGTTCCAAAGTAAGAGAAGCTAGAACGAGGTAGGTGGCTGGGGAAATCTGGAACAAGAGGGTGGTGAGGTGATTGTTCTGGCCCTTTAAATCCTGGCCCAGGAGAGTTTAAGAAAAGAGAAAAAACAAGGAAAGTTTCCAAGGACAGACCCTACTAATCGTTTCCCCTCTGCCCTTCTTCCTTCCTTTTCCCAATCTTGAGCTCCCTCCTTCCTGCCAGCTCAGCTCCTGGCCTTTTCCCAAGTCCAATTCAAAAGCTTAAAACTTAAAGGCTTCAAAAGTGCTGCCTGTCCAGCTGATCCAGAAAGATGTTGACTTAACCTGTCTTGGCTGGGGCTAGGAAACCTGGTTAGTCCGGGTCCCTGGCAGTGTTCCCAACACTGACCTCCCGGCACCCTCTGGATTTGCTCTTGCCTCTAGGAAGGTGACGACCTCGTGAGATGGGAAACAGAAATGGGACACTCTTTTCCTAGGCTCCCTTTCTTCTAGTTTTAGAGGCCTGTGGAAATTTACAGGAACCAGCCGGAAGTCTCGGGGAGGACAGACAGAGGTTGCCAGAGACCTCTGGTGTTTGTGCGGGGTGGTGAAGATGGTGACAGGTGTGGGGCTGGAGCACATCAGAGTGGAAGGAGGGGTGTCCCTGGTGCTCAGAAGGGAGGGTGATGGGCCCCAGATGGTTCTGGCATCAGCATGAACATTAAAAGCCAAGTTAGGGAGGGTGACTATTGACAGCCAGGAATATCACCCATGCTCTTCTTGCTCCATGTCGCAGAGCATGGCAGATGTAAAATATCCCATCAAAGAGCCCCAAATGCCCTGGGGCCTGCTGCTCTGTTCTGGGAGTGCTCTTCCGCCCTCAGTGGTAGACACTGTAACCCTCCAATACTACAGAAGTGGCTGAGCTCTATTTACTGGGTATTCCGGACATGCGGCCTACCCGAGTGTGTGCGGAGGTGGCCAGTGAGTGCGTCGCGCCGGCGGCAGGCATAGTTGCAGAAGGGGCACTTGAAGGGCTTCTCCCCGGAGTGCAGCTTGATGTGACGCAGCAGGTTGCCCTTCTGGGTGAAGGAGGCACCGCACTGGTTGCAGTGGAAGGGCCTTTCCCCTGTGAGGGGAAGAAGAGATCACAGATGAGCGAGGGTAAGGAACCGTGAAGGTTGAACCTAGTCCCTCACCCTCTGCTCTACCCAGCCCAGGGAAGGAAGGTGCTCAGAACACATTTGCAAGGCAGGGCAGTGCCACACACACACACAAATGCTGCTTGAAAAGGACCCCTCGGGTACAGTCTCACCCTGAGAAGTGGACTAGAGGTGTGTGGCAGGGCGAAGGGTACTGGGCCTGGAATGCTGGGCCTAAGACTGTTAGCAAGAACTGAGCCCCACAGGGCCTGCTCTGCCCCAGGAGCCTGGAGCCCAAGATAACTGTGAAGAGGCTTCTGTTTTCCTTTATTTAAAAGCTCATCAGACAGGGACTTCCCCTGGTGGTCCGGTGGTTAACTCAGCGCTTCCATGGTAAGGGGCACAGGTTTGATCCCTGGTGGGGCACTAAGTTCCCACATGCCAACTGGCATAGTTAAAAAAAAACCCATAAGACAGAAGAGCCCAAACAATACCCTGTTGGACTATAGGATCCTTCTTTTTGTAAAAAAAATTTATTTATTTGGCTGTGCCCGGTCTTAGTTTCAGCCCTTGGATCTTTGCTCTTCGTTACAACATGTAGGACCTTTAGTTGTGGCATCTCTGAGTTGTGGCATGTGGGATCTAGTTCCCTGATTAGGGATCGAACCCATGCCCCCTGAAGTGGAAGTTTGGAGACTTAACCCCTAGACCACCAGGGAAGTCCCCTATAGGACACTTCTTGAGGCAACACGTCTTCTCCTCCATCACCTCCTGAGACAAACACCAGCTTGCCTTTACAACTACAGTTGAGGAAAGTGCCAGGAAATACAGGTGTTGATGGGAGTCCAGATTTCATCCCCCACCTTTTTTTAGCAGCTAGAAACAGTGCTGGGAGAGACCTCCCCTTCCTCAGACGACCCCGCATGGCCTGGGCCTGGGGCGCCTGTGGTACTCACCCGTGTGGCTGCGCTTGTGCACCATGAGCACATTGGGTCCAATGCAGACCATGCCGCAGACGTCACACTTGAGCTTGCCATTGGGCAGGCGGATGCCCCCCGGGGAGTGAGGCTCCGGCCCGCTTCCATCACAGTAGCCCAGCGGCTCTGACAAGGAGTCTTCCACGATCACACTGTCATCCTTCTCCAGGAGACGCTCATCCGGCCCCAGCAGTCTGCTCGACTCCTCATCACTGTACATCTCCACCTTGATGGAGTTGGCTGGAGGGTGGGAGCGTGTTTAGGATAGAGACAGATCAAGGAGGGAGCCTGCCCATGGGCCAAAGAGGCCCTCCTTAAGTCCCAAAGACTGTCTCCAAGCCCTGAGACATTCAGGCTTTAAGAGAAGCTGATCTCCTAAGTATCCTGGGTGGTGCTATGGGGTCTTGCTGGGACCTGAGACAACCTTTGTCCTCCTCTCCCACCCAGGAGGCAAACAGGTTTCCCGAGGAAAAAAGTTGGGGTACATGGGATGTCTTCAGTTACTGGGGAGAGGAGGAAACTAAGCGGAGCCTTTTCCTCCACTCTCTTGTCATTAAGGAAGATGTCTGGCTTGGCCCCAGGCAGGAAGCCAGGGAGTAACAGTGGCGGGAAAACGGTCCTAGGAAGATGGAGACGGCGGGCTGAAAAGAGAGCAAAACTGGAAGACAGACATAGCTCACGTTATCCTCCCACCCCATAGGACCGGACACCTCTATTCCCCTCTGTGAAAATCTGGAGGGGACTGGAGGAGGGAGGAGCCATTGAGGAGAGAGCTTTGGCTCTGGCTCTGACCTACATTCCTGGCTATTCCAACCATTTAGAGAATGTCACAGATCCAGGGCCAGCGAGGAGGGGCAGTCATGGGGACCCTGTCTGGCAGGAGACTGGCGGGGGTGAGGAGGGGATCCTTCTCATCTCTATTTCCTATCTAACTCCAGCTCATGACCACTTCCATCTGCTCAGTTCCAGAGTTTCTCTTTGGAGCCTTTACCTTAATCCCACCCGTGCCTCTTTCAATTCCACCCTAGTCACTAGGCAGTGAAGGTTCACCCTCCTCTCAGAAGTCACGGAAACCCTAGACATGGAGCTCCTTAGTGCTGTTAGGTACTCTGGGCCGGAAATCAGAGGGAGGCAGTGAGCGGGAAATGGCTGCCATGGAAGGTGAACTGAGGGCCAGACACACACTGGGTGCCCAGGGCCCGGGAGGCTGGAGGCTGCACTTACCACTGAGGGAGCGGCTGGGAGAAGAGTGCTGGCTGTTGGGGGTGCTCACTGAGGGCCCCACTGGGGCCCCGAGGAATTCCTTCTCCAGAGATGAGTCCCCGCTACCTTGGAGGAGAGAACAAGAAGGAAGGTGAAGCTGCAGCTTGAGCCATTTTCCGTCTACATCTGATCTCTTCAAAGTTCAGTTACATTTCACAAACATTTATCTTGTAGCCACGTACGAGGCAGCGTTGTATGTGGGGCACCATACCTGGTGCCCTCGCCAGCCTGGGTGCCCGGTGCTGACTTCCGCGAGCTCAGTGGCTGCGCCTTGCCCACCCTACCTTCATCTAGGCCTGAGGGGAAGAGCATCACTGCCTGACGTCCACAGGAAGCAGGGCTGGGGCTAGGCGGGCCGGGGTGGAGAGGAAAATGGGGGCCTTGCGAGGGAGGCAGTTCAGGACAGACGTTCTTC
Source organism: Bison bison bison (assembly GCF_000754665.1). Lineage (NCBI taxonomy): Eukaryota > Metazoa > Chordata > Mammalia > Artiodactyla > Bovidae > Bison > Bison bison. The sequence goes on along the minus strand of NW_011494687.1, from coordinate 640,102 downwards.
CCTACTGTTACTCTCCGGAGCCCCCGACACTGGATTCGGGATCTGCAGGAAGGGCAGCTGGAATTGTCCCTGAATCTAATGATAATAATAGTAATCATAATGATAGCAGCTAACATTAATTGAGTGCTTACTACATGCCAGGCATCATTCTATGCACTTTAAAAGAATTATCTCATTGAATCTTCACAACAACCCTGTGAAGTAAGGGCTGGTATGATCTTTAATTTTACAGATGAGGAAACTGAGGCACAAAAACAGCTCTGTTACTTGTCCAAGGTCACAGAGCTGGTAGCGGTGGAACCCGGATCTGATCACAAATAGTAAGTACCCGTGTCCTTAACCCTCACCTGTGTAGAGCTAACTGGGAGTCACTGTTTCAGAAGGGGAGACCTGGGTCCATCTCACTCTAAAATCAGCAAAAATGTAGCTATTCTAGAAAACCTCCATCTGATAGTATTCCAATCACATAGTTACTATTTGACATTCCCTTGACAGTGAAATAATCAGTGTATTCTCAATATATATGCATTTTAACTTGTTGACAAATAGCTTTGTAAAAATGCTTTCTATGAGTGTCACGTATGTTTTTAAAAATCAGATAACATACCTGAATATACGAATCACGTCTTTTAAAAAAACCCTCCTCCCCACAATCTTCTGCACAAATATACATGTGAAATACAACACACGTAGATAAACACAGACACGGACACATATCACATAGGTAGATAGACATAAAGAGAACATACCTACGGGGATAAACACTGGGCTAGCCGTCTACATTATCTGCTAACATGAACATGCATAGATGTGTGCACACAGGTCTAAATATGGAAGACACAGAGAGAGAGAGAAAGAGAGAGAAACCCTAAAATTCATCCCTAAAGTCCACCTATTAGCACTTTACCCAATTTCCCAGCTATGTACATACTTACTTTCACAAAATAAAGATTCCATTATAAAATGGTTGGAGTCTTGGGCCTGAGGCAAGAAATCCGGAACACACCCTCCTGAGGGATCCCTCTCCAGCTTTGGTCAGTGGGAAGAAAACAACCACTCAGGACTTTGGGACCATTTCCCATTCATCTCCTCTACTAAAAGTCCCATTTCCCCCACTCTAGCCCATCAAAGCCTGAGGACATTCATTCACTACCTATCGAAGAAGCCTTACGGCTTGAAACCGAGGTTCCCCAGCTGCGGCTCTTTAGATGAGCCGTGGTTATCTAAAAAAAAAAAAAAATGTTGCCCCCTATCAATACCACACACATATCACCAAGTGAGCATCTCAGAGCTGTGGGTTGAGACCTGTAGACTCAGACCCAGTTTTAAAATATGTCCTTTTAACTGAGTAGGGTTGGCTAAGGTTGGAAGGGCTGACTTGTCCTAAATCACTGGATGTTAGTAATGGGGGAAGAACAGGGCTCCGGGGCCTGGTGCTAAGTCCTTGACCCTAAAAGGATGAGTGAGGTTGCTGGAAATCCATCGCTGGTCCCAGCCTACTGGGCTGAGGCTGCCTCTTGGGGCCTGGGGCTTGATATATGGGGAAAACATCCTTAAAGGGATATTTAGGGACAGTAAGGGGAAACGTTCTCTTCAGCTCTCCCTCTTAAGGCCTGGGTACAGGAGGAGCAGGTACTTCCAGGGTCACACCTGTAGTTCAAGAGGCTCTTTGATGCCATTGCCCTCCCTAGGATACAGGTAAGAGGCGAAACAGGCTCAGGCCAGCTTTTATGGGACTAATACCTGAAATAAATCCATTTCAGGGGTTAGAAAGTCTTTGGGGGCTCCAGGGATTTTGAGTTTTAGCCAGATGGTGAAGAGAACAAGAGTCCGATTTAGGAAGTTCAGCAGTTCCTCTCTCGGCCCCAGAAAACCCAGTGAGGGAATTTCAAATGCCTGGGACTCCCGAGAAATCCCAGACTACCAAAGCCGAGAATTAGGGTTGCCCTTAGGTCTCAGAGAAATTTTCTTGGTCAAAGTCATCCTAGGTTGGCTGAATCCAAACCCCCTGGAGGGCAAAGCCAAATCATGAGGTTCACATCAGAGGAACCAGGAGGTGGGTAAAGGGCAGAAAAGCAGGAAGGAGAGAAAGGAACTGGAGCAGTGTCCCACCAGCTAGATGTGTTTCCCAGTTGAGGGGGCCCAGCCCTCGGGTCCTGCTGCCCTTCCTCCATTCCTCCAAACAGAGGGAGGAGCCAGCTGTGGGGTCCCAGAGCCTCCACGCTTTTCTGAAGGGACCTCGTCCTAACTGCTTTGCCTTCTTGACCATGGGCTCCAGGGGGCAGGATGCTAGCCCGCTGGCAGGGAAGAGTGGGGACAGGAGCAGAGAAAGATGCCCATCCCCAGCTCTATTGTGGGGAGGAGGCTGAGGCCCCTCGCATCTCAGTTCCAGGTGGAGGCATCTGCTGCCGGGGCACCCCTCTTTACCTAGGTTCTTTTATGACCCATTCCCACCCCAGCCTGTCTCGGCATTTCACCCCAGGCAGCTCTACATCTGTCCCCAAGGCCTAATCAAGATGTCACCACAAGCTCGCACTGACCAAGTCGCAGCCTTTGCTTAGCAACACCAAACACCCTTCCCCATCCTCCGCAAGTGTGACGGGGAACGCCCCTCCCCCGCTCCACACACCAGCCCCCACGTCCTCTCCCTCTCCTCAGGCTCGGGGAGTTGTTACTGAATTGGCTCCCCCAGCCCCAGCAGCAGCCCCCCCTCCCGCCCCCCTCCACTAGCCACCTTCTGCCTGAACTTACATTATCCTTCCCTTGCCGTTGAGACCCTGGGGTGCGAGCGCGGCCGCCGCCTTGGAAACGGCGAGCGAGTGCGGGTGGTGTGTGCATGTCTGCGTCTCGGTGGCAGGCAGGGGTGAGCCCAGCCACTCACCTTCCAGGAAGCGTGGATTCCTGGAAGTGAGGGGAACCGCCGTCATTTCGCAGGCAGCGGCAGCGGCTCGGTGAGCAGAGGCCCACGGCTGCAGCCAGCGAGAAGAACTCAGCCCAGGGTGTGTGTGTGTGTGTGTGTGTGTGTGTGTATGAGTGTGTGTGTGTGTATGAGTGTGTGTGTGTGTGTGTGAGTGTGTGAGAGAGAGAGAGAGAGAGAGAGGGTGCGAGAGGTGGGGGGGAGAGAGAGAGAGGGAGAGAGCGCAAGCAGCACACGCTTGAATGTGCCTGGGGAGGGGGCTGGAGAGAATGTGTCTGTGCCTCTGGTGGGGGGGTCGCTAGGCTACAGCATCCCTTTCTCAATACGGTGAAGGGCTTGGGGTGGGGGGTGCACAGGGAGGGAGGCAGATGCTGCTGCCCTCGTGCCCAGCAGACAAAGAGGAACTGCACAACAAATGCCTGAGAGACACAAGAGTGTGTGCAAGAGAGAGAGGGAGATGGATGGGCCCGCGGGGTAGGGAGAGAAAGAGGGGGGCCCCAGGGAAGGCCCAATCCTTTGCCAGCTGGGGAAGACAAGGCCTCAGAGGTCATGGGGCCCAGGACAAGGGGCAGCTTCAAGGCTCCAGATCAGCAGAAAGCCCCTCCCCCACCGAACTCAGGCCCTTGTCTTCCCTCCTTTTCTTCCTCCTCCAGGAGGGAGGTCGCTCTCCAGATTGGGGTGGGGTGGGGTGGGCGGGACTGACAGCCTCCCCCTTCCCAGCAGCCAGAGGGCCCTGCACAGTCTGATCTCGGGGCTAGTGTTGCACTGTGGCCTGGAGCCCTTTCGGATCCCAGGCAAAGTGCTGGTCTGGTCTCCCCACCTCCCATCCCCTCCTGTGCCCCTGGGGCCCCAGCCGCCGACAGCCCTGGATGAATCTGCCCTCCATCAAGACAAGGCCTCGGCTCCCTTCCCTTCCAGAAGAGCTGCTCACGGCCGTGCTGACCTACTTTGGAAGACTAGATTTTCTGATTCCAAGAATTAGGGGATGGGAGGGGCTGGAAAACTTTGGGCTGCCTACCTCTGGACCCCTTTCTGCCAAGGTTCCCTTAAACATTTCACAGTACCAGAAAACATCGAACAAGCACTGCTCAGTCAATTAATTGCATGAGCTGGGTTTGAGCAACTCAGTTTCCCTAGAAAGATAGGGAGTGGGGGCGGGGAGAGCATCTGTGTGGTAAACGAATGGACTCTCCTTTCTTCCCTCTCTCCCCACCCCACTGCCCTCCCCCAACCCCAGGGAATGATCTTTCCAAAGAAAGAGATAAGGAAGGAAGAGGTGGACTTTCTGTAATTGGTTCTGTGCGGCGAAAACCTCTTTGGAGAACAGGAGAGATTCCCCCTTCATCAGTTGGCCAGGCAAGGGAAAGTCCCCGGGTATAGAGGCAGAAGAGTGGTGGTGACCCTCCGCCATGCGCTTTAGGGGGTGCACACTGCGACCTCTCCCACCGCTTCCCCATCAGTCCAGGAGAGATGGCTCAGCGCAGGGCAGGGGTGCGGAGGCAGCTCTCAGGAGACCCTCACATGGACTGTCTCAGCCATGTCTGGTCCTGCAGGGGTTGCTTTTCAGAGCTCATGTTAGCCCTTCCTTGACTCCCGGCCCCCCTCCCCCAGTCCCCGTCCCTCTCTATGGTAGCTGCTGACATCTAGAATTCTCAAAACACAGGTGAGTGGTTTCTGGCCTCCACTTTCATTCAAAAACAATCCTTTGCTGAGGACTCTTCTCATCTAGGAAGTGCCAACTTGCTGAAAGCTGGGAAAGCTTGGTTTCATAGCACAGTGATGCTAATACACTCAGTTTTCTTCTAATATCCAACGTTCTCCAGGGATAGGCTGAAAAGTGCTCCGTGGGTATTTCCTCAGCCAGCTTCCCAGTTTCTCACTTGCCTGCCTTAGGGGAGGGACTAGTTTTCCTCTGAGTGTCCTCAGCTCCAAGGCAGGGTCCTGAGAACAGGTGTTGTCCAGCATGTAGCAGGTATCAATGCCTGTACCAATCCCAACTCCTTCCCTCCTTAAGTGAGAAAGGGGTCAGAGTCAAATTCTTACTTTGACATTATGTGGGTGCTGCCAATAACTCTCATATGTGTATCTGGCCCATCTTGCAATCTCCCTTTTTATCCATTTTAGGGATATGAAAGTATCCCTAAAAGCCATCCATACTACAAGCTGGGATCTCTTCTGCCTCATAAGAGTATTTGGCAGGTATAAAAAGCTTTATGATCATGGAAAAGATAGGGGGAGAATTGGTCTCCCTCTCTCTCTACTTCAAATGTGTAAGCTCTTGGCCCACTGGCTGAATTCAGACTATAGACAAATTTGGCTTGCCCCATGGAACATTTCTTAAAATACAAATTATTATTTTTAAAGGGAGACATTCCATATAAAATCCTGATTTCTGATTTCTTTTGAAAAACTGGAAGCTTTGGCCACACTGGATACACATTCCGGTGGACCCTGCAGAGCTGTTGCTCCTTGAGGAAGGACATGTACTCTCCAGCCCATGACCATCCCCATCACTTTCTTCTGCTCATTATCTGAGCCCAGTTCACTCTGTTACATCCTACCTGGCCCCTTCAGGCCTTTGAGGTTTGAAACCCTGGGTGTCATGTTTGGTTAGTGACCTCGGCATAGGAGAAGGAACCAGATCTTGCTTCCACTACTTTGTTTCAAATCTCTTCTCTCTAGTAGTCTCCACTCACAGTACCCCTCTTATTTCCTTCCCCTGCTCCTATCCTCCAAGAAGTCTGGGAAGAGAATCACTTTTTAGGGAAAGTAAAATTAACAAAATAAACCACTCTATCTAGCACTACCAAAAGTGACAGTTCCAAGACTGCGATGCACTGGGAGGTCACGTGCTAAGCTGAAGGCTCTCCACTCTGCTCCACAGGAGAGCGCGCTCCCAGCCCCTGACAAACAGAAAGCACAAGAGGACATACCAGACATATAGGAGCGGCCATTGCAGTCTTCTATGTCCATCTTAGAGAGACTCTGCTGGAAGAGAAAACAGCTACTATTAGAAGCCAGATCTGGAAAGGGAGTAGTTTTTCTAACATCCTGGAGTTAGCAAGAACCCTAAAGGACTACTTAAGTGTGCTCTGACCCTATTCTAACAAAGCAAAACCTCAGACTTTGTCCTGATGACAAAGACGATGTACCCTGACTTCCAAACCCCAGGGTCTCCTCCAACCCCCAACTTCTGCAGGCTTCCCCAGTCTCTCAGGTGGAAACGCTGTCTCATTCCGAACTGGTCCCTGATTGTGTTGTTTGGAGAGTAGACCCTCTCTCTATAAGTGAAGCTGATGGTGTAGGAAAGGAGACACGTTACAGCTCAGTGCTCATCAGGCAAAGAAACAACCCCACAGAGTCGCTACACTTTGTTAAGAAGGGAGTAGTAATCTAAGAAGTTTAGATCCAGTCATTCAAGGGAAACATGTTTGGGTGGGCGGAGGAAGGGGGACGGGAAAGTAGAAGATAGAGGAGAGTGGCCCACCTCAGGTTCAGAAAGGGGACATTAAATCCTTAAGTGGTTTCTTCTTACTTTTTGTCAATTACTTTGCTACCTTTATTTTTTTTAAAGGGGAGTTGAGGGGGGACCTGAATTTAAAATGCAGATTAGTCTATTTGAGGGAAGGCAAACAGTAATTGGCAGTAGAGTATTAAACAATCCAGAAGTGAGGACAATTAAAAGTGATAATTTGTTGCAATGAATTATCTTCTTAGGAGCCTGTGGGAGGAGAAAAAAAAAATCCCTATTTGGTAGAAATTTACATACATCCATCTCCTATCTAGAACAATAGTAGATGTTCAGAGCAGTGGAATTCATCCTTACATTTTCCAAAAAGTGAAAACCAAAAATGCAAAATTTTGAGAAAAGTCTTTGAGAATACTAGCAACAGTCTAGAAGAATGGAACTTAAAGTTTATTAAATAAGCAAATATAGTAGTAGCATTGACTGAATAGGGCTTCCCTGGTGGCTCAGCTGGTAAAGAATTTGCCTGCAATGCGGGAGACCTGGGTTTGATCCCTGGGTTGGGAAGATCCCCTGGAGAAAAGAAAGGCTACCCACTCCAGTATTCTGGCCTTGAGAATTCCATGGACCATACAGTTTATGGGGTCACAAAGAGTTGGACACGACTGAGTGACTTTTACTGCTGCTGCTGCTGCTGCAGCACTTCAGTCGTGTCCAACTCTGTGTGACCCCATAAATGGCACCCACCAGGCTCCACCATCCCTGGGATTCTCCAGGCAAGAACACTGGAGTGGGTTGCCATTTCCTTCTCCAATGCATGCAAGTGAAAAGTGAAAGTGAAGTCGCTCAGTCATGTCTGACTCGTAGCAACCCCAGGGACTGCAGGCAACCAGGCTCCTCTGTCCATGGCATTTTCCAGGCAAGAGTACTGGAATGGGGTGCCATTGCCTTCTCCACTACATACATCTAAAATTGCTTCCACCAGTCATCTAATGAAAAATAAATACCCCAGGGGCAGATTTTGGGGAGCTAGAGTGGGGCAAGGAGAAGTAAGAAGGCCTTCCTAAATGAACAATGCAAAGAAATAGAGGAAAACAATAGAATGGGAAAAACTAGAGATCTTTCCAAGAAAATTGGAGATATCAAGGGAACATTTCATGCAAAGACAGGCACGATAAAGGACAGAAACAGGAAGGACCTAACAGAAGCAGAAGAGATTAAGAAGAGGTGGCAAAAATACACAAAACTATACAAAAAAGGTCTTAATGACCTGGATAACCACGATGGTGTGGTAACTCACCTAAAGTCAAACATCCTGGAGTATGAAGTCAAGTGGGCCTTAGAAAGCATTACTACAAACAAAGCGCTAGTGGAGGTGACAGCATTCCAGCTGAGCTATTTAAAATCCTCAAGCTGATGCTGTCAAAGTGCTGCACTCAGGACTGCAAAAGGTCAGTTTTCATTCTAATTCCAAAGAAGGACAATGACAAAGAATGTTCAAACTACCATACGATTGCGCTCATTTCACATGCTAGCAAGGTTATGCTCAAAATCCTTCAAGCTAGGCTTCAGCAGTACATGAACCAAGAACATGCAAGTGAACAACCTGGGTTTAGAAAAGGCAGAGGAATCAGAGATCAAATTGCCAACATTTGTTGGATCATGGAGAAAGCAAGGGAATTCCAGAAAAACATCTACTTCTGCTTCATTGACTACCCTAAAGCCTTTGACTGTGTGGATCACAGCAAACCGTGGGAAATTCTTAAAGAGACAGGAGTACCAGACCACCTTACTGTCTCCTGAGAAACCTGAAAGTGAGTCAAGAAGCAAAAGTTAGAACATTACATGGAACAACTGGCTGGTTCAAAATTGGGAAAGGAGTACGTCAAGGCTATATATTGTCACCCTGTTTATTTAACTTCTATGCAGAGTACATCATGCGAAATGCCAGGCTGGATGACTCAGAAGCTGGAATCAAGATTGCTGGGAGAAATATCATATCTGGATATCAGATATGCAAATATATCACTCTAACAGCACAAAGTAAAGAGGAACTAAAGAGCCTCTTGATGGGAGTGAAAGAGGAGAGTGAAAAAACTGGCTTAAAAACTCAACATTCACAAAACTAAGATCATGGCATTCGATCCCAGACTTCAGGGCAAATAGAAGGGGAAAAAGTGGAAACAGTGACAGATTTTATTTTCTTGGGCTCTAAAATCACTGTGGACGGTGATTGCAGCCATTATATTAAAAGACACTTGCTCCTTGGAAGGAAAGCTATGACCAACCTATACAGGGTATTAAAAAGCAGAGACATCACTTTGCTGACAAAGGTCTATATAGTCAAAGTTATTATTTTTTCCAGTAGTCACATATGGATTTGAGACTTGAACTAAAGAAGGCCGAGCACCAAAGAGTTGATGCTTTTGTATTGTGGTGCTAGAGAAGACTCTTAAAGAGTTCCCTGGACTGCAAAGAGATCAAACCAGTCAATCCTAAAGGAAATCAACCCTGAATATTCATTGAGAGGACTGATGCTGAAGCTCTAATACTTTGGCCACCTGGTGCAAAGAGCCAACTCACTGGAAAAGACCCTGATGCTGGGAAAGACTGAGGGCAAAAGGAGAAGGGGGCATCAGAGGATGAGACAGTTAGATACCATCACTGACTCAATGGACAGGAATTGAACAAACTCTGGGAGATACTGGAAGACAGAGGGCGTGCTACAGTCCATGGGGTTGCAAAGAGTTGAACACAACTTAGTGACTGAACAACAACAGAGTGGGGCAACAGAACAGCCTGAGCTGCTATCAGGATTCTTGGGTCTCTTTGAAGGATCTCACTGAAGCAAATGGGTGAAAATTTGGTTTGAGTGTACTACTATATTGACTGAGGTGAGGGTGGGGGGTTCTGGAGGGCACATATCAGGAAAGCATCTATTATTCTGTTTCACCACCACCACACCCCTTATCGTTCTTGTCTAGTGCTGAGAGATATCATGATCTAAAAAGTCTCACGAGAAAGCCTGAGACATGGGGCTTTGCTTCACTTCACAAAGCAGTTCTCCCTAGATTTCATTAGAGAGATTTCTAGTCTCACCTAGGAAGCCTGGATGTGGAAAAAAAAATTCTCTAGGTTTATTTCCAGCTCCTTTTTTCTTGACATCCTCCCTGGTATGGACTGAGCTTTGGGACCAGACTGCTAGACCATGCCAATAATAAGTGGCTCCTTGAAGGGTCTCTTAGGGGCAATGATGAGAAGAGCCCAAGTCCACAGTGGCTAGTGAACTCTCTGGAATTAGCCTAGAACTTCGGTAGTTAGAGATGCAAATATGAGGGAGGGCCTTCCCATACTCATGGGATCCCTTTCATTTCCGAATCATTAGCTATATAATTGCCCTTTGGGATTTTGTAAAACTCAGGATGCCACAGGTTATTTCCCTCACACACACACACACACACACACACACACTCACACACACACACACACACCCCCCCCAATGCAGGAGAAGCAAGAGTGAGCATGTTTTTCTCCATTTTCTGCTTGGAGAAACTGAGGCTCAGAGCAGATAAGTGACTTGTCTTAGGGCTCACAGTGAAGCTGGAACAACGAAAGGAACCCCAGTTTCCTGTCTCTCTGAGGTGTGCTCTTTCCATTAAACCGTCTTACTTCCTTTCTTAAGCCAGGGTACTCAATGCCTTTGGATTTTCTTGCTTTTCCCTGGTTCTAGTATCAATTTCCCTGGTTCTTACATCTTTTCCTTTGCTGTGATCCCCATGGGAGTGGGGTCTGTTACTTAAAAGAAAAAGCCAGTTCAGCAGGCTCTACCGGGAGAAACATCCTAATGGGATTGTGTGTTTGTATGAACCCGGAGCTAGAAAGGCACTAGGTGGGCAGAGCAGTTGAAGCATAGAATTTCAGTTAGTACTGGCTCAGGAAGTGCATCTCATTTTTGGACACCTGTCCAAATGGTCTTAAAACAATTTCCAGAAGGGTCTGAAGGAGTTGTTTTCTGAGTTGAACTTGATTCCTAGAAGTAAACTGAGCTCTTCTGCTTCAAAATTGTTCTCAACAGGTGCTCTATGACACATCTTGGGCAAAATCAGTCTTTAGCTGCCTCCAACTGGTCTAAATGCCAAGTTGGGAGCCCTGGGAGTGGGATGGAACTGAGATTCTGCTGCTCCTGATTCTGGTATTCTGAGAGCCAGGAGCACATCAAGAGATGTACTTCACTGTTTGCTCAAATCTCCAGGCAGCATATCCGTCTCCACCTTCCCATTCCCGGCTCCCTGGCCTGCCAGGCCTCTCCTTAGAGGAACTGGGTCAAATTAGGCAGTGCAGATTGGAGACACACCAGAGGGGGAGGAGGTATAATGTGAGAGAAATTAGCAACACAAGATAGGCTTAGTTCAAAGATCTCAAAAGGAAACTGACTTTACAGCAACACAGACATCATTCAGTGATGGAGGTAGGCATATATGTACTGTAAATTCAGTTCAGTGAGCTGAATACAAAGTACCTAGAAACAGCCAGCTTCCCAATTTAAAAGGAAATATCTCTGTGAGGAGGGAGGAAAGGTTGGTCATTGTAACCTGAGACAAAGATTTTCTTCCTTGTTCTTTCAAATGCACCTGGCACCCTAAACAGAGCCCTCCAAGGCCCTGGCTTTCTCTCATCAACATAATGTTGCATTTGAACAGGAATGGGCAGGAACAGGTATTCCCTTCTAGACAGAAGATTTCCCACCACACTTCCTGACAAGCAGCAACTGAGACCAGTCCAAGGTCTGACTTCCAAGGTCAGGCTTCAGCTACCATCCCCATCTCCACAAAAACATACCCACAGCTCTAACTATTGGTGACAAAAATATCAGAAAGTCAAGTTTTCTCTATGTACTGGCTCTGAAAGCCTGAAATAAGGTGGACATCACAAGTAATGAAAGCTCTTCAAATCCTCCAAAGAATCCTGTTTGACCCAGTGATACTCCAAAATTGGAATTTAAAACACACTCCATGTGGCTTCATGGGTAGAAAGGTAGTGACAAGGATGTTGCTGAAAAATGCAGGTGGAAGTGGAGAGAGGGCTAAGTCTCCATGTCATCCTTTTGGTTGCAGTAGGGAGAAGGGGAATTTTTTTCCTTTGGTCTCACTTAGGATCTGAAGTGAAGCCCAGGGATCATTATTATTTTTAAAATATTTATTTATTTGGCTGCACCAGGTCTTAGTTGTGGTATGTGGGATCTTTGATCTTCCTTGCAGCATGTGGAATATAGTTCTCTGACCAGGGGTCAAACCCAGGCCCCCTTGGGAGCGTTGAGCCATAGCCACTGGACCACCAGGGAGGTCCCTCCCCAGTGATGATGATGATGATGATTTTAATTTTTATGGAGGTTTAGTTGATTTACAATGTTGTGTTAGTTTCGAGTGTACAGCAAAGTGAATCTCTTACACATATATCCACTCAGTGGGCAGCAAAGTCATTATGTTTTGTGCTTGAGAAGTCAACATCTGTTGAGTAGAACAAGATATAATTCTGAAGCTGCCAAATTGAGGGCATCTCCCACCATCCTGGGGCCCACCCCAGAAGGTCCACTGAGACCTCTTCTGATTCCCAATGGTAAGGCTATTTTCTTTTATAAAGACTTTATCTCAGGAGCCACTAGTTTGACTGTTCTTGTGATCCAGGGAGCTGTCTGGATTCTCTGAATTAGGCTGTAAGTGGGGAAGGCCGAATACCGCATACCGCATACCCCAAAGAAAGATTCACTGATCTACTGGCAGACCCATGAGGAGATGAGGAATTCCTGGCTGGACATTTCACATACCCTACCAAATAAGATGCCACACCCAGAGTGTCTAATTTGGCCTTTTATCTGGTCTTGTCCTCAGAATTTGAGTTATCTTAAGTGGAAATATTCTAGGTAGTTAGACACCTGTTGTTAATGCTTCCTAAAGTGGCTCAGATAGTAAAGAATCTGCCTGCAATGCAGGAGACCCATGTTCAATCCCTGGGTCAGGAAGATCCCCTGGAGAAGGGAATGGCTACACACTCCAGTATTCTTGCCTGGAGAATTCCATGGGAAGAGGAACCTGGCAAGCTACAGTCCATGTAGCCACAGAGCTAGACAAGACTGAGCGACATTTTTTTTTTTTTTCTCCCAAGGAAAAGTAGCAGTAAGGGGAAACAGTCAGGCCTCAATAGTCTTCTGTTTGGTCATGATATTGGAAGGCCTAGAGTTGATGTGTGAGCAAGTCACAACCACACCAGGCTCACCACTGATGCTCTGAGGGCTCAGACTGGAGAGACTAGGGTAAGCTGGAGCTCTCAAACATGTAAGTGGGGGTGTTTAAGTCACAACAGTAGACAGTTTTGGAGAAGGAAATGGCAACCCACTGCAGTATTACTGCCTGGAAAATCCCATGGATAGAAGAATCTGGCACGCTACAATCCATGGGGTAGCAAAGAGTCAGACAAAACTGAGGGACTTTCACTTTTTTTTTTCCCCCAAGGATATGAACATGTACCTTCACACAGGCAAGGTGAACAAGTAGCAGTAAGGGGAAGTAGCCAGGCCTCAACAGACTTCTGTTTGGTCATAATATTGGAAGGCCTAGAGTTGACCTATAAGTCACAATCATACCAAGCTCACCACTGATGCTTTGAGGGCTCATACTGGGGAGACTGGGGCATAGCTGGAGCTCTCAAATATGTAAATAAATGGAGGTGTTTAAGTCACGACAGTAGACAATTTTCCTTTATAAGAGAAGGGACTGAGGTGAAAGAAGTTGTTCAGTGTTGACACACTGTGGTTGGTGATATATCAAATCTTCCTGGAAGCAGAGTCAGTAAATTCATGACCTTGGGGGGTACCATATTTTCTAAATATCTCCTATCTAAAGTCCCATGTTCCCATTAAACATTGTCACTAGACAGGATCACTCATAGTTTTTTTTTTTTTTTTAAAGCACAGAAATCAAACAATGAGATTCTACAACTCTAGCAAACTGGGGTAAGAAAATAACTGGGATGGGGCTGTGTGAGGAGGTACAAGGAAGGCTGTTTTAGTTTAGACTTGCTTCCCAGGTCTGTTTTTCTCTCTGGTTGTCTGCCCCAGGACTTCTGCCTGTTACATTTCTTTCTTAACGCTCCTATGCAATGAATCTCTTCCTTCCCAGCCTTGCTTCTCAGGTTCCCCGGAATTCTCACCCTGCATAGTGCCGCACACAGCACTTTTTGCTCCACCCTAAGTTTCTTCTCTACCACTTGTTTCTCCCACTCTGCTCATTGCCTTCCCATTTAGGCCTATGTCTTTCTCGCTAACCTTCTTGACCGACATCTCCCCCTAGCCACCCGCAGCCTCTTGCTTCTTTGCCAAAGTACCCAGTCTAATCCTTTCTCCACCCTATCCTTCTATTCTACCCCAGCCTCACCCAACGAAGGAGCGTCGCGCACGCCAGGTCTTGCCTGTCCTCGGTTCTCTGTTTTGACCCATCTCCCGCCTTTTTAGGACGCCTAGGTCCCTGCTACATCCCTGTCAATCTTATGGCCTCGCGCCAACCCCTACCCCCCACCGCCAGCTTCCTCCCTTAGGCCTCAGCCCACCCAGCGACCCTCTCCCCACCAGGCCCCCGCCCACGTGTCCCCCTCCCTTCACGCCCAGGCCCCTCAGGCCCCGCCCCCGCCGGCCGAGGCCCCGCCTCTCGCGCTTCGCCCAAACCCCGCCCCTCACTCACCTGAGGCAGCTCCGCGCGCGCGCAGGATGGGGGGGTGAGGGAGAGGGGACGGAATTGGGAGAGAGGGAGGCGGGGCAGCGGGGGTCCCCCACTCT
>NW_011494687.1:603075-625755 GCF_000754665.1 Bison bison bison | reverse complement strand
CCAGTACGACTGTCCCCCTCCCCTGAACAACTTCCGGTCCCACTACCAGGCGACAGGCGGTGTGGCCGAACACCGAGCGCCTCCAAGCTGGGGAGACCAGGGAAGGAGAGCTAGGGGAGAGTAGTCGAGCGCCGAAAGATTCAAGTCCTAAAGGCAAAGGAAAACTCAAGGACTGACCCTTCATCTACATCTACTTTGCAAACAAGTCCACGTTGGGCGCTCTAGTTGCCCTGGCATGCCTGCCTCTACTGCGAAGTTTTGCCTTTGCCCCTTCTACGACAATATTGATTTTAACCTCCTTAACATTCTTCGCCTTTCCTGCAAGGGCGAAGGAATTGTGTAGGGGAGGGACTTAAGAATGACAAATTAAAAAAAATTTCCTCTTCGAGGGATATCTTGAGGTCATTCACCTAAGTAGTCCTGCAGACACGGACAGACTTCAGAGAACGAAACCCCACTTCTTGACTTCCCTTCACCTTTTGTTTTGAGTTCTCAAGAGATATCCCAATACCAGTGCATTTCCCTCTCTTCAATTTGCTCACTCCCCAGCCTCAAGAAGTCCCCCAAATCATCTTTAAAAAATTTTTCAAAGTGGTAGTCTTAAGCAGATATTTTATTGATGTATTTAGAAAAGTGGAACTATAAAGGGAGAGGGTTGTGTTGCGCTCTTCACAACCCTTGGCAACCTAGAGGCAGTAAAAAGTTACATATACACACATTCTCTGAAGAATCCCAAGGACAAAGGCAAAATAAGGCCTCAGTGGTGACAGTCATTAGAAATGGAGATAGGGCAGATAGAGAAAATAGTGCTTATTTCCAGAATTACTCTTCCTGCTTCTAGTCCTTTGCTCCAATAGCTCTTACCTTCTGGCACAGGGTCAGTGGCCTGTGACTATAAATAGTGTCCAAGGAGGAGTGAGTGCTTGGGTGGAAATGTGTGAGGAATGTATTTGTATGTGGCTTCAGAATGCATAGTCAGGGTTGTGATCCAAGACATGGAGAAGAGGTGGAGGGAAAAGATTTTTTGTGGTAATGAGGCCAAAGAATGGGTATGGAAAGAGGCTCAGAATGTGGTTCTGCTTCACCTTCTCATGGGGTGACATGGACATGGACACGGTGCCAGGCATTGTTGAGCACCCCTCGCAGGTTCCAGATTGGGGCCACTGTGTCTGGCTGCACATTGTAGCTCTCATCTACAGCCTTACAGACAATGTTCAGTTCCTTTATCCCAGCTGGCAAAGGGGCTTGCAGGTGCCATAGTCGCCAGGCCCAGGCCTTTCGGGCACGCTGCTCCTCTCCTTCCAGCTCAGCCACTTGCCAGGTTAGGCCCCCATCCAGAGACACATCCACCCTGACCACAGCTCTTCCTCCACCACTCCATGCATAGCCTTTGACAGTCACCTCCCCTGACCCTATTGTCTCCCCTTCTTTGGGTTGTGTGATGGCTGACTGGATAGGAAGTTCTTGGATAGATGGAGCTGAATCAAAATCTACAGTGTCCCAGTCCACAGATGGAGAAAAGCCTTTGTAATCCCGCCGCTGCCAGTGGCTGAAACTTTCCTCTGGTTCCACACTCACTTTGCCCAGCCATTTGACATGGCGGGCACCCACCACACCAGGAACCACCACTCGCACAGGAAAGCCATGGTCACGAGGCAGAGGTTGCCCATTCATCTCATATGCCAGCAGGACCTCAGCTTCAGGGTCCATGGCCCGAGCCAGAGGGATGGATGCTCCATAGGCAGTCCCTGTGGGGTCTGAGTCCAGTCCCTCAAAGCAGACATGGGCCTCAGTTTCACAGAGCTGGTAACCAGCCTGGGCTAACACATCACAAAGCCGTGCCCCAGCCCAGCGTGCAGTGCTAATGGCCCCCAAACTCCACTCCAGACCTCTTACTTCTTTGAACTGAGTCATCTCGGAGCGCCGGTTGCCAGCACACTGCAGAGTGACCGTGATCTCGTGCTTAGGGAACTGGTACAAGTCATCCAGGGACAGGCACAGTGACTGACCCCCTGGTGGCCCTACTACATTCAGGCGATAGGTGTCTGGGTCCACGTTAGGTACAGGCAAATGATTCCGGGTGAAGAATATAGGGTTCGGTGTGATGTAGTTTTCTGTCAGCAACTCAGGGGGGGGCTCCGCATTAAAGGGGCGCTGGGTGTTGACCTTCAGAGCTGAGTGACGTATAGGATCATCCGCATAAGGATCAGAGGTCTTCAAGATGGAGGGTGCCTTGTCGTCAGGGCTCAGCTCCCCAATCTTGTACTGAGCTAGTATCTCTCGCACGTGGGGCTGGTTGTGAACAGCATAGAGGGCCCAGAAGGGCTCTAAAGGACCCCCGGCTGCTAGCATCAGCTTTGATGCCCCCCCTGGGTGTATGTCCACAAATTCTGTGATATCAAAAACCTCACAGCCCAAAGTTACCCAGACCCCAGTCTCAGGGCTGCTGTGGGATTTCACTTCCTCCCTGGTATATCTGCGTGGTGACTCTTGAGAAGCCTGAGGCAAAAGGGAACAGAATGTTACGAAGAAATCACTCTACCTCACTCTGACCCGGTGCTTCCCTGGTGGCTCAGATGGTTAAGAATCTGCCCACAATGCGAGAGACCTGGGTTTGATCCATGGTTCAGGAAGATCCCCTGGAAAAAGGCATGGCAACCCACTCCAGTATTCTGTCCTGGAGAATTCCATGGACAGAGGAGCCTGATGAGGTCCATGGGGTCGCAAAGAGTCAGACACAACTGAGTGACTAACACCCTGACCCAACCCACAAAGTTATGGCCACTGGGAAGGTAGAAGATTCCATCTGTGCTGTGCATGAAGACCATGAAGGCTGTGTAATCATGGGGTCTGTGATAAAGCCTGGGTTGCCAGGGGAACTCACTCAGGCCCCTTGGTTCTGATAGTGAAGTCCCTTCCTTCCCTACTTACCCTGCACTGCTGATCATGACAGGCCAACACTGCCCCGAGGCCTAGCAGTGTGCCCATGACTCTCCATCCCCTGGTGCTGGAGTTATCACCAGAGAAGGTGAAGCTGGAGCGCTGGGGCTGAAAAGAATCATTTGTACAGCAGGCCCGAATGCAGAGCCTTGCAGGGGTTGACTTGAGTCTGGAAGAGAGAGAAGTCTTAGTAGCACACTTGTGATCATAAGAAAGGGCTGGGGAAGGCCTGGGGTGTACCTCTCCCAGGTTAGCCATTGGTTCCTTCAGTTGGGACTTAGTTTCTCAGCAATGGGTGGGACAAGTGAGATGTGGCTTTCCCTTTCCTCCCAGGCCACTATCTCAACCATCTTATCTGACAGTTAAGATAAGTGTCATAAAAGTACTTAAAAGGAGATATGGACTAGGAACTGGATGGCCTACCTGTAGGCCTGTCGGAACCCTGGGGCCACAGCTCTGTGCAGCAGCAGCAGCAGCATTATGGCAGACCTAGGATAGGAGGAAGATTCCAGGATCAAGATAGGGAGTGCTGGGAGGTGATGAGATTAGGGCAGCTTGAGGCAATGGGTAGGAGGATGACACAGAGACCAGCTAGGAGCTCTCTGGACAAATGGGGAAACTTTTTCTGTGGTAACAAGGCCAAAGAATGGGAGTAGGGGTCCAAATGGGCCCTTAGAGAAAACCTGGAGGAGTTCAGAGACAGAATATGCTGACAGGATGGAAAGGAACAGGGGGTGGGAGGGAGTCCTCTGAGAATCACCTGTTCTACATCCTCTACTCTCTACTTTGTCCACTACAGAGAACAATGGGAGCCAAAAGTCTATCGTCCAGTTTGCCAGTTAATTCTTTCTGAAGCTAGCAGAGGACAACTGAGGGGTATGCTCACATAAAAGGAGACAAAAAAGTAAAATATAGATAGTGGCAGCCTAATGAGGTAAAGGAAGCTCAGATTCTGGAGTCAAAAACTGCTTTGCATTTATAAAAACCAGTCCCGCCATTAACCAGCCCTGTTCCTGGGCAAGATACCAGGCCTCTCTGAACCTGTGTCCTCGTCTATGAAATGAGATCTACGTAGCAGAGTTGCTATGATGTGCAAACAAGTAATAACATTGTCATTGAAGGACTTTCCCTCCTCTCCCTCCACCCACCCCTAAAAAAATGAAAATTGAACCCAGCTGGGAACTGGATCCCAGCCTGGGTCCACACCCCTACCTTGTCTATGCCATTTCAGTGAGCTCAGCAAATTGAGTAGTTAATGGTCAGGGTGTCAGGGAACTGGCTAGAGAAGGAAGAAGGTAATTTTTCTGCTCGGGCTCGCAGCAGTTTTTTCTTCATAGCACTGAGCAGATCACTGATTACAGGAGGGCCAACGTTGGGGGTGGGGTGGGGTGAGAAGCGTCAGAATTGCTGATGAGATGCAAGAAAGCTAGGAGTAGGAGCAGAGGCTGCACTGTACTCCCGGCCCTTGGGACCCTCACTCTCCCGCCCACTTCCCATCAGTGCCAGCAGCCCACTCTATGCTGGAGCAGTGGGGTAGAGCTGACTTATAGTGGAACTCGATAAGCCCAAGGTCCCAGTCTTGGGAGAAGCAGTCTTCTGCTACAGAACAGATGACACCCCCTTGTGCGGGTGGTGACCAGTCACTCCCCAGGGTCACTCTGGTCAGAATATGGATATTTTACCGGGGCGCAAGCAGCTGGCTCCACGTCACTGCCTAACAGCTGGCCCGAGAGTATCTTGTAGCAATAGCCCAAGGCCCCAGGAGCACCCGGCTAAAGCGGGTGGAGGCGGGTACCGGCAGTTTTGCTGTGCCTGGGATTCGGAGCACCCCCGGGTGCCAAGCCCCCGCCCAGGTTATTGGCCTTGCCCCCTCCTCTTCCCTTTCCTGGCCCCAGGATCCTTACCCGGCTCAACGTACGCTGGGTAGCTGTTTTACCCGCTCCGCACCCAGCGGCTATCGGCGAAGGGGTGGGGCCTGGGCCGTGACGTTGTTGCGGAGTAAAGGACCATTCTCACCCCTCGGCTCGTCCCCCAGCCATTGGCGGGCGGCGGGCCGCCTCCCAGCTGCTGTGCCCGCCTCCTGGAGGCCAAGGAAGGCCGGACGCCACCCAGGCTTGGAGATAGGACGGGCTGTTTTTCCTTCCACCCGCGCCAGACGAGGAGTGGGAGCCTCAGGATGTTCGGAACCCGAGCAGTGTAAGGTGATGAGGACTCCCAAGGGTTGGGCTGAGAGGTGCTCCCGCCCCGCCCCTCCCCGCCCGCTGAGACACAAGGTGCTTTCGCTAGAGGCCTCGGCATCCAGTCGGCTTTCTCCCGGTGGTGAGCTCCGCCTCTTGTCAAGCGTCTCTGTTGCAACTACCACAGCCCTGTTTGTCTTTTAGAGAAAACAAGATCAAAAGCTCAAGTCTTTTATTTTCAGGAATGAGGGCAGAAATGGAGTCTAAACAGTGGTTCAAAGGCTTCGAGATTCCTTGGTCTAACAATTTCTCCTCAAATTGTAGAAATAACAACACTGAATAACCATCTTTTATATTTTGCTTAGTTGTCAATTTATTTTAAAAGGTCGTTATTTAATGACATTTTAACACCTCAAAGTAGGAAGATTATAGTTGCTCATAATATCAGAGTAAAGGACACTAACATAAATTGTTTGCTATTACCCTTTTATCATTTGGCTAGGGAAAACTTCGGAGAAGGCAATGGCACCCCACTCCAATACTCTCGCCTGGAAAATCCCACGGACGGAGGAGCCTGGTAGGCTGCAGTCCATGGGGTCTCGAAGAGTCGGACACGACTGAGCGACTTCACTTTCACTTTTCACTTTCATGCATTGGAGAAGGAAATGGCAACCCACTCCAGTGTTCTTGCCTGGAGAATCCCAGGGACGGGGGAGCCTGGTGGGCTGCCGTCTATGGGGTCGCACAGAGTCGGACACGACTGAAGCGACTTAGCAGCAGCAGGGAAAACTTGTCATTGGCGAGCTGTGGACCTGGGGCAAACGTACCCAACACTGCCCTCTAGAGGTGAGAAGGCTCAGTTACAACCTTACTTTAAAAGTCAACTGAGCGACCAACACTTTGACTTTTTCCCCCCACCTTTAACTTTGGAAGATCATATCCCCTCCTTCCCTTTCTTCTTTCCAAAACTGAACTAGAAGAGCTTTTACTAGAAATGAAGAAGTCGTGTGGGGGTGGTAATATAAAGAAAGGGGAACCGACAGTGAAAAGGTAATTTTGGCTCTAAGGTTTTTGGAAAAAAAGATTCCCAATTTACTGTACAATTTAATCATCAGACAGGGCTGATGCCCAACCTATCCTTCCAGTCTTAAAAAACAGGCTCAGTCCAAGGATACAGAGGAATCAGTTAAGGATTATCTGAAGCCATGAGATGAGATTTCTGCCTTGTAACTGTCACCCTACATAAAGCTACACATAGGCTTTATAGAATTGACCTTTTAAATCTCAAAAATTTTCATTTTACAGAGGAAACTGAGGCAGAGAACAGTTAAGTAACTTGACTAAGGCCATAGTTAATAAACTGTCAGAGGTGGGACTGAATTCCAGGCTATCTTTCCTGTCCTTCAGATTCTTTGGAATTTAAAACTCCTCCTGCAACCACACCTAACCTTTTCTCTGTATCATTCTCCCCGACCACTTCCACTTAGACTGTGAGGGTCAGAGCTTCAAGAATACATGGAAAAGGAGGAGAATTTCCTGCTGAAATCTTCCTATTGGGGTAGAAGTCACATGATCAATCAACAATGTTAATTCAGTGATTTTTTAAAAACTTTCTTTAGGTCATGGACCCCTTTGAGATACTAATTAAGGCAGTGGGCCCTCTCCCTAGAGAGGTGCACATAAATTTTTGCATAATACTTAAAAGTATTTACAAACACCTCTCCCTCCAGTCTCATCAACTGTCTGCCCACAGGTCCATAGATGACCAACCCCTTCCATATATACATTCTGTAAGGACAGCCTAAAAAACTAAGCTAGGGACAGATTTGATGAGCTCTCTAATGGCTTGCAGTGATTAAACAGCAGTAAAAGGGCTATTTTACAAATTGGATTATCTCACTAGGAAAGATGAGTAATGAGTTACCAAGATGCAGGGCTTCCTTGGTGGCTTAGCAGTAAAGAAGGTTCAATCCCTGGTGGTAAAGATCCCCTGGAGGAGGGCATAGCAACCCACTCCAGTATTCTTGCCTGCAGAATCCCATAGACAGAGGAGCCTGGCGGGCTACAGTCCATAGGGTCACAAAGTTGGACATGACTGAAACAACTAAGCATGTACATACATACGCACGCACACGTGCATGCACCAAGATGCAAAGGCAGGTGTGTTTCTGGTTCAGTAAAACATTACTGGGTTGCCTTGCAAATTTCTAGTATTAGAGAAATAGCAAAAAAAAAAAAAAGAGAAGAGAAGAAGCAACACTCCAATACACCTTTTTTTCTCCTTTTTTACTTACATTAAATACATCGGTAAATCAGCAGTCGCATTCTGTTACCACGATTGTTATGTTGGGAGAGGAAGAAAAGGGGAAAAAGGCAAATGCTTTCTTAGAGGCAAAAAAAAGAAAAAGATACCCCCCCTTAAAAAACAAACAAACTGATCAGAAGAAAAAATGAAGAGCTGGGAAATAAAAACTAAGATTCCCCAAGCCCACCAGAGCTCAAAGAAAAGCAGAAGAGCTCCTAGAAAGTAGAAGGAAGGCAACAGACAGGCCCATAAGTTAAGGCCAATCCTGTTCCTAAGGGGGGTAGTGGAAGGGAGAAGCCTGGAGAAATGGTTTCCCAGCCCCAAGGCAATGAAACGTCTTCACTCCTGCTCCATGGGGAAAACTGCACAAAGAACTTCATTTCTCAGAAACGTATGAGAGCCATCCTAGTTCTTCCACTTCTAAGGACACACTGGGTGCTTTAGGGGGCTAATGGGTGCTAGGAAAAGAGGGGGAGAATACGCGTCTCAGGGCCGTGGGAACTAAGGCTGCCCCTGGGAAAGGAAGGGAATTGAGGCATAAGTGGAAGAACCTAAGCTCAGTCCTTCAGAATCTCAGCGTCATGGATTTCTCAGCTGCTCTGGGACAGAAAGCAGTCTACAAGCCCAAAGGGCAGAATGGTTCCTAGTTCACTATGGCCTCTCCTATCTTATTTCCCCCAATTTCCCCAAAATTCTAAGCTAGAACAAGAAGGAATTTAGAGTTCTCTCTTGCCTTGATGGCTTCCCAAAGACATTCTAAAATATCTGATGAGGGACGTGGAGAGAGGCTAGAGATTTAGAAAGGACCAATGTCCTCTGGTTATGTGAGACAGTTGTGAGGGACCTTGAGTGCCAGTCATTCCCTGTCCACAGGAACAGGTGTTATGATATGAGGGGGCCACAGGTAGACCTCTGTGGTACAACTCCCTAGTGGTATGTGGATTAAACCACTGGCTGCATGGGGGATGGGTTTGGGGCAGTAAGCATGACAAACTGAAGATACTAACAAAGGAGAAAAGAAATCGGGTCTGATGGGAGGTAGGGGGGCAGAACAGACTGTACAGTGGGAATAAAGATCATACCTATTTACAGGGAAGTAGAAAAGACGTGGTAATGGGTGGATCAAATTGAATGGGAACCCTGGAAAAGCACAGAAAACTCCTCCCTCTGGCCGGACTCTTCTTCACTCCCCTACAGTGAGTCGCCTATGCTATCCTGAGACTGTTCTCCAGCTGCTCAGTTAATTTCCCAGGAAAGGTAAATCTATACCCAAGAGTCAGGTTGGCAAGAATATAGGTGAAGTAAGAATTAGAGGAAGCTAGCAGTGGAGATTGGGCTTGACTAGCTGCCACCGGTAAAGTTCTTTGCAGCCCCTCCTCAAATCTCATATACACATTGGATTCCACTTAATTAAAAAGAGGGCAAGTAAATCAACCAAACCGCCCATTAAACAAGTATCACAACTGAACTACCATCAATTAAAGTGCAAACTGCAGGGGGATATGGTGGCTGGGGCTGAGGCCATCTGAAGGCCAGAGAGAAAAAAATGCCTAAGTCAGAGGATGGGTATCAGAAACTGGTCCCTCCTCCATTTAGATCACAACAGAGCCAAAAGGCAGGCAACCAGTGAAGATTCTTTGGAGGACTCTGGGGTCCGGAATCTCCCCCATTATGGGGGAGAAGCTACCTAAGAAGCTGGGTGAGGGGGAAATAGGCCTTGGAAGAGTTCTTGAGCCACAGATGACACTGCTTCTCCACCTCTTCCACTTCTGCCCAGTCAGACAATAGCAAGACTCCAACCTGGTGCCCGGGAGCTGGCCGTCCCATTCCCACCTCTACCTAGAAAAACCCTCCACAAGGCCAACTCATGGATGCTGCAGTGCTTTCAGATAGGAGAATCTCCAACCAAACAAAAACAAAAAGGCAATGTTTCCTTACTACCCCCTGCTCTGAGCCTTACTTTCCTCCAAGGCCCTTAATGTGACTGAACTGGAAACCTTCCTCAGTTCCTAGGTTTACCACCTTCTCCATCCTGGGGAGAGGAGGAAAAGGAGATCAAGAACAGAGACTGACCAAAAGCAGAAGGGGCAGGGGCAGGAGACAAAAAAAAAAAAAAAAATAAGTTTTCTGAAAAAATGGGCAGAAGGAGGAGGAAAGATGAGTAGGTCACTGTCTTGCACCTATAATACAAAGTGAAGAAAGTTTGTTTTGGAAGGTAAGTCCTGGGGGATCTGACCCCCAAGCCCCAGAGTAGGGGTAGGAGGCCAGTGGCAACAGCTGCCTGGTGTTGCTGCTGAAGCGTTAAAAAGTGCCATGACGGAGCTGTCAAGAGGCAGCCCTTGGGAGCCAGGGCTCAGTGTGCTGTTACCGTAGGGGCTGTGTGCTGAGGGGTGGGGATGGAGGTTATTTCTTAGCTCTCGTGCTAGCTCCATACTTGTTTGCTGCTAGCCACCCCCTCAGTTGCTACAACACTGGCTCTTGTTCTGCTGGGACTGCTCGTGAAGATCCACACCCCGGGTTCGGCCTGCTGCACCCCCCAGATTCTGGGGTTCACTCTTTGGCAACTTCTTAGCTAGAAATAAAAACAGAAGGGAACAAAGTATGGTAGATTTTACTCATTTCCCCAAAAAAGATTGGGGGAAAGGGGAAATGTGAGAGACTAATGTTCTCAAGAGGGGAGGGTTCATTGCAAACAACATTGAAGATGAGGGAGCTCAAGCTGGAACGAAAGGATGGAGGTCACGATGGAAGGTTACAGTATTTCCACACCTAAAGTTTTCATAAAGGGAGATACTCCCATTTACCTTTATGACCTGGGTTAGTGATCTTGCCTAGAGGCAAGGGAAAAATGACAGGAAGACCTCAGGCTGCTCTGACCTTACCTATTGCCAGGAAGAGATCGTTCACGTTCATAGCTGTCTTGGCTGAAGTCTCCATAAACAATAAGCTGTTGTCATCTGCATACGCCTGGGCCTCCTGCAAGGGGTGGGGTGTACTGGTACTCAGACTGTAGGGCAGAGACAAGTACTGCCTTTCCACTCCCATGCAGCACTGGAGCTAGGCAACATCCTAGGTTCCCTCCCCTCTGAGCCAGCTGGCCCTGGACCCATAATTTGGTGATGACTCCCTCAAGGGATATCCCATGGTCTCCACCACTTAATCCAACAAACAGATGTCAGGAAACTTAATTACAGGGAAGAAGGTAAGTTGGTTAGGGGCTTTTGGGTTCTGACACTTTTGAGTCCCTTACCTCAAATTCAATTGCTCCCTCCTTCCTCTTTTCACACTGGTACCCCCACAGCTGGTACTGGTACTCCCCTACCCCTCTGCTTTGGAATTTTCTTCTGACTCCTCTAAAATCTCCTGGCTGGCATTAGGGTCACAGTGCTGCTGTATTTAACTTGGTGCAGAACTGGGGAATGAGATGATGAATGTCCTCAGATGAGGTTTTCAGAGAGGGCAGGTTTGGAAAAAAGAGGTCCCAAGCACAGAGGGAGTGTGTCAGGAAGGACTCGGTGGCCAGCTTACTTCATACTCCACCATGCGCTTGTTGGCCAGGTCAGCTTTGTTCCCTGCCAGGGCAATAACGATGCTAGGACTGGCCTGTCGCTGTAGTTCTTTTACCCATGTCTTCGCTCGGGCGAAGGTTTCCTGGGAAAACACAAGGATGAGAATGGGTAGGCTGGAACAACTGCCAATCTAGGGCTATCACCTTCAGGTCCAATCTCAAAATTCACCTCTTCTAAGCAGCCGTTACTCATTGAAACCATTTGTTTCTGGTAATTCATTACCTCTGTCTTCTCAACACTTGGAAGCGTAATTTGTATTCTTATTTTGCTATTGCAAGAACCAGTTTTCTCTCCCCCACCTAATGTAATTCCTATAAATAAAAGCAAGGACAATCTTCTCAGCCCACTTACCTGATTAGTAATGTCATAAACCACAATGGCAGCTTGGGCACCTCTGTAGTACATGGGGGCCAAGCTATGGTATCGCTCCTGCCCAGCTGTGTCCCAGATCTCAAACTTGACTGTCGTGTCATCTAGACAAACAGACTGGGTAAGGAAGGCCGCTATGAATGAGAAAACAGAGGAGAAGTTGGTGTAAGTGGGAGAATGCACTGGAACATCCCACCCTCCTTCAAAATATCTCCACTGTCAGTCTAAGAGCAGTGACTACCCAGGCCGTTCAGCTACAGGAAAGGTTTAGCATTCTCCTTCTTATACCCTGGAAAGGTTTAGCATTTTCCTTCGGGTCCTGGCACCAGAATTAAGCCTGCTCTTGGCTAAATCCTTCCTGCCAGAAGTCTTTCCAGCTAAGGAATGGGGGCGCCATGGTAAAACTCTGAGGGCTAGAAAGAACCAGCTTTAATACCAGAGTCAACACTCTTCTAACCAAAACAGATTAAGAGATAATGAGAGACAATAAGCATCAGATAAAAGTCACATCAAGAACTGATTAGAAGATTTTAAAGCCTGATGTGAGGTCCCACCATTATATTATTTGGCTGTTAAACTTTTTTGTATCACTTCTGCTGGTCTAAGAATGTATTTCCAAGGTAAGTAATAAAAGTGGAGAAGGAGAAATATGGGGAGTTCTCATATTGAATTAGCACCCTATTTCGGGATAGTGGCAGAGAGAAGGTAGCCAAGGTAGGAAAGGAATATTTCTTTATCTTTTGTATTTAGTTCTAACCTCTGCTTTACCAGATGTGTGCATCGAAGATCATCTAAGGAGCTTTTCCAAACATACACGTCTATACTGCCATCAATCTCACCCTCCTTCCGAAACTAATCAGCCAATCTGAGGTAGGGCCCAGCATGCTCCCCAGGAGTTTCAGATGTACACCTTTGATTATGAGCCACTGCCTCAAATCAACCCTGCTCAAGATGACCCTCAACTGAACTTCACTGGGAAGAGGAAAATAGTCTGAGCTTAAAACAAAAAGTGTTTTTTTTTGGTGCTCAAAGGCCAACCTTTCTTTCTTCTAGGAAGAGGATGAACAGAGACCTGTTTTGGGGTATTCTGGCAATTTTTTTGTTTCATAAAAGATTTCCTTTTCAGGGAGCTAAGAGGGCCAGTGGCATAATCAGATCCCTAGATCTCCCCTTCAATTGCCCTTCTAAACACTAACTCTCTTCTCTCCCTGAAGTACTTACCTCCAATGGTGCTCTCCTGATACTCGTGGAACTGCCCTTTGACAAAACGTAATACCAGGCTAGATTTCCCCACTGCAGATTCACCCAGCAGGACCAGTTTGAACTGGCATATTTTGCTGGCCTGGGGCTGCCCATTGGGCCTGGCTGTGCTTCTGCTAGTCATGGCTAGATTATCAGAGTGGGAAAGGGTGGAGGGAGGGGGATGCCACAAAGCGGCAGAGGGGGGAGGGGGAGGGGAGGGGACGTCCAGGCTTCAACAATTCTGCAAGAAAAAAAGTGGGTAAAATTAAACATAGGGCCATGACAATGGCAATCATTTTTTAAGAGAAAGGACAGAATCTCCATTTCTTTGCTCCAATAAGGACTTAAGTCTTATAATCACCCACCATTAAAAGCTTACACCACTGAGCGGGTCCCAGGCACCTGGCACTCAGTGGTTAAGAGTGGACATCAAGAAAATAAGAATAGCATTTAAAGTAGAGTGTGCTGCAACAGAAAGACTAAAAACTGCGTGACAGTAGTCTTTAATCTCCCAACCATTCCCCACCAGGTCTTCAAAGAACAGCAAATCGATCAACTTTTAGTTGGCCTAAAGAACACCCAGGTCCACCCAAAAGTGCCCCAGATCCCTACTATCTCTTTGGTGTCCTGGTGCTGTCCTTTTTTTACCCCTTTTTTCTAGCCTTCAAAATGAGAAATTCACTCTAGGGGTGTAGGTAACAGTCATCCCTGTGAAGAGCAAAGGGATAGCTTCTGGTTCTATATCCTTCATACATGACCATTTCTGAAAACTGACATTTCTGAAAATCAAACCAGGATCCAATTACCAGAAAAATCTATCCTCATTTCTGCTCAAAGGTAACAGAGAAACAGACTACGTTCAGTGTTAACTCTTTCCCTTTGTTTCTGCCACCCCTCTGAGTCTGAAAATCTATCAAGTCTGAGTCAGTAGGCTTGATTTACTCTCAACTTGCAGCTCTCTTCTTGATGCCTAGGGATAAGACTACTCTCGGGATAAGACTACTCTCCACACTGAAAAGGCCTAACAGCTATAGCCCTCCAAATCAGAGGCAGAGAAAGAAGGTGTACCTTCTAAACACATGCAGCAATCTCCAGAAGATGGCACAGGAATAAGTCTTCAAGCAATAAATACTTGATGAAAGAATATAACTGAACCACCTTCTCTACCTTATAAGTGGCTAGGAAAGCTGGTGGTACAGAGGAAAGAGAGAGAAGTTGGGACTTTGAGTGTTCAATCATCCAAACCTGACTCTGAGGGGAAAAGAACTATGAGATTCAAAGAAGTGTTAGCATGATCAGAACATGCAAAACCACCTCACCCCAAAACTAAGCACTGCTTGGACTGTACTTTGTTGGTTCAAATTGATGTTTCCCTTCTCCAAGACTGATTCTAGTGACTCCATAAACATCATATTCTGTGACATATATAGTGAAAAAATAATTGCTTTGGGTTAAATGTATCTGCAATATCAGGGTTAAAAATATATCTGCAATATTAGTAAACATGGAAAGGATAGAAAAGCCATAGAGGAAGAAGCATAGAGGAACAAAAGCTGTGGAGTCCAATTCATTGGATTCATTTTAGTTCTGCTTATTAGCTATGAACTTTTGGACAAAATACTAAATCTACCTGTGCATCTGTTTCCTCATCTGTAAAATGGGATAACAGTCTATGAGCACCTACTTCAAAAGGTGTTGTGAGGACTAAATGCAATAATACATATAAAGAACATAAATATTTGACAAAAGGTACTATTAAGCTACTAATCATTATTAATATGACATCAAGAAAATTTCTCTTCCTGAGCCTTACCTTCTACCTTTATAAAATGGAAAAAATACCTATCTTGTACAATAGCCCTAAGGATTACGTGAAACATGTGTTTAATATAGAGCTAATAAATAGTAAGACAGGTATTATTTAGTGGCCCTGATTCACAGAAATAATCAATTTAATATATTAAAGGACATCTCAATATTAGTTGTTATCAATATAATCCTAAAGAGCAGCCATCACATGAAGGAGGTAGAGGAAAAAAAGAGAAAAAAAAAAGTGTAAGAGAAAGTTAACAGAGAAATGAGATAGAAATGAGAAAGCCCAGAAAAGTCTCAGCATAGACTAGATTAAGACAGAGGACTGAATAAAATTACTCTGATCTTACTGGGTATTTTGTAGTCCCCCAGGTCAATGAGTCCTAAGAATTCAGATATACATGTGCCACTTTGTGATGAACTTTTCACTGGTTTATGATGAAATGATTAAAATTAAAATGATACAGCAAGTTGTTCACAAAGCTAAATTTATTCAATTTAAGAGTATCCTTTATAACATGATTTCTAACTTCTTAGTATCAATTTTCTCTCAAAGGTAAATATGTATTTATTGCATGGATAAGCCTCTAAGACCTATAGTTCAATTTTAAAAAAAGCAAAACACTCGGCTGATTCTATTTCTATAAACAAAGCAAAATTCTACAAAGACAAAGGTATGGAAAGATACATACTCATCTTCCCTCTAGGGAGAATGAGACTAAGGAAAATGGTATGTAAAGAACTCAGATATTTTCATGCTACATAAATCTTTCTTTTATTAACAGGAAATATATAAAGTTTCCTACATAACTTTTTTTTAAAATAAATAATGGTGTTGCTAGTCAGTAGTAAGCTTTTTAAATATACTTATGTGGAAAAACAGAAACCCTTAAATTTGTCTGTTAAATCCAAAATTCTGGGAACCAGTACTGCAACTGCAAGAATTAGTATTAATTAGCTTCTTAACTACTAGTCACAGTTCTTTAGCTCTTTTCATCCTCAAACCTTTAAAGGAGTGTTTTTATTGTGTAAGCCAAGTAGTGATCCTGAAATTGCTTGGTGGATCATGATCAGTATATTAAAAAAAAAAAAAAGAAAGAAATTACCATGTGGCATGCAAATAATAAGCACAAGAATCATTTTGTGAAAATGCTTCTTCACTTGTGGTTGTATGTACACACACTGAATTTTGATGTAAAAAAACTTTTTTTTTTTGAGCCATGATCAAAAAAAAAAAATTCAACAAACATTGCTTTGGAGAGGCCTGCCACTGAAGATGGGTTAGTAGGAAGTCTAATCTCTGGCTGGCCTACAAAAACACTTCCAGGTGAAATTAAGATGAGGGCTGAATATAGCTCTCCAGGGGTCAGAGGTTTTCTAATCCTGCCACTAAAGTTATGGAGCAATTAGGAAAATGGAATGCTAAAGTCAACAGAGGCAGTCCTGCGCAGTGGTAAGGGCTCTGGAATCAGGCAAGCCTTAGTTTTTTCTCTGCTTTGTTAATTAACCCACTGTGATCCTAGGCCACTCACTCCTTTTACCTTTCTTAGCTTCAGCTTCCTTATCTATGAGGATCTGGGGGTGGAGTAAGAAGGATAATAGGGGAAAATAGTAAAAGGCAGAATTTGAATTCAAAGTTCTGGGTACCTTTAAGAAATATGTTTCTTTATACAGTTTCTCAGCATCTGTGAGGATTATTTTTAAAAATATATTTATGTAATACTTCATATACATTGTTTCACAGGTAAAGAGGATAGGCCATTATAACTCTACACTTGAAAACAGATGAAATGATAGGGAGAAAAAAAAAACCTACAGATGATAAGCTGATTAAGTTTCCTTTAGGTTGATACACATATACTATACTCTTAAGAAACAACAGGAAAAGTGACTAGATTCTTTGACTTACTTCCTCACATTTCAAAGCAACTGATCCAAGGGGCAGAACACTAAGTTAGAGTGAACTGAATTCTCATTTGCAGACACATCTTTCTAGGCCTGGGAAAAGAGTAGGAGTTGGAAGTGTGAAGATAGGAAACAGTAGGGAATTCCCTGGCGGTCCAGTGGTTAAGACTCCATGCTTTCATTGCCTGGGTTCAATCCCTGGTCAGGGACCTGCAAGTGGCATGGCGTGGCCAGGAAAATAAAAAAAGGTAGGAAACAGTCACAGACACTCGGGTCGAAAAGCCCCTCGTCACTGACCCCAACAGATGGTAAGTCAAGCCAGAGTCAATAAGCAAACTTTCTTGAACTGTCAGAGATTAGTAACTACTGGGTTAGGAAAGACTAACTCCCACTCCAGTATTTCAGCTCAAGACTGTGTCCTATCTCCTCTGTTCACGGTAATTGACCAGCTGCCCATCTCTGTGCCTTCATCTTTAATCCCAGCTTGTTAATAAGAGTATCACATTTTCTATGCAACAGCTAGACTCTTGAAAGATCAGGGGTACAGAAATGGAATAATACACATAAGATTCAATTGATTTCTCCCCTATTCTGGTGATGATTTTTTTTGCTGACAATTGACAGTGGGCAAACGAGCTATCCGAAGGCAAAAAACTAAACACAGCCAACCAGTCAGGTGGTGTGATGACTATTACCTTCAAACCTGAGGCAAGAAAGGGAGGAGATTTTTCTTCCCTTCAGCCCTTTCAGTTCAGATGAGAATGACTTAACTTCCCTCAGAATTCCAGCTTCACAAGAATGGCTTATCAAATGACTAAGGCTTGACTCTGTCATCAGTCCACTGGGGAAGGGGAACGTGGAGAATGAGGGGCAAGTTCTTTAGTGTAGGTAGCTCTCCCAGCAGAGGAAAATATGAACAGGAAAGCTTTCTAAGGGACTTCCCTGGCGGTCCAGTGGTTAAACTCTGAGATTTCACTGCAAGGCGGGCAAGAGTTTGATCCCTGGTTGGGGAACCAAGATCCCACAAGCAGCATGGCAAAAAAAAACAAACAAACAAGCAAACCAACACAAAGGGTTGTTAGCAGCTTAGCCTGCTGATGCCTAGTAGGGCAGGACTCCATTCCTCAGATCCCTTCCCACTTGGTAACTTTGAGTTCCTATGTCAATTACATATGATGTGTATGTTAGTCACTCAGTAGTGTCTCTTTGTGACCCCGTGGACTGTAGCCTGCCAGGCTCCTTTGTCCATGTCCATGGAATTCTCCAGGCAAGAATACTGGAGTAGGTTGCCATTTCCTTTTCCATGGGATCTTCCCAACCCAGTGATTGAACCTGGGTCTCCTGTACTGCAGGCAGATTCTTTACCATTTGAGCCACCAGGGAAGCCCAACTACATATAATGGATGCCTCCAGAAGTCTGTCATCTATCAATAGAGACTGAGTTTCAGATAAAGAGCCACTGGAGTCTAGCTCCCTCCCTTATGTTAGCCGTATAAATTCAGTTTTGCAGATTAGAGGCAGTTTAGAGGTCATCTAGTCCAATCTGTACTTTACAGTGAGGAAACTGAGGCAAATAAAATCAACCAACTTGCCCATACAGCCAGCTATCACACAACAGATTAGTAGCAAATATCCTTCTAGCAAGTACTCCTAGTAAGGCACTCTTGCTCCTATAATACCACTATACCACTTAAGGAAGCAGGAGATGCTGAACTCTGAACTGAAATTCAAAGAAAGTACCAGGACAGGAACAAGAGCTTAGACTGGATAGTTTCTGCCTCTATACAGTTTGGATAAGTACTTCCTTTGGGACTGAAAACAAGTTAGGAAGCCCCAGGCCTTCCCTGGGAACTAGAATCTAGTCCCATATCCTTCTGATAGAAGCAATCATTTATTACTATGCTTCTCTAAAAGGTCTTGACCAACCCCTGCCAGGAGAGCTGAAATAGGAGCAATTCAATGGCGGGCACTAGGGAAAGAAGTGGTAATTTCTGCAGAATTCAATGGGCCGTGGGATTAATGTGAGATTTACTGAATAGAAAGACAGCACAGAAGCTAGTAAGTGTCTTCAACTCTCCAACTTTGTTTAGACCCCAAGTTACCAAAATCTTAAATTGAATTTCACTACTTGGCTCATTGCACTGATCCAATGTTAACCAATGAGTCATGGGCTTAAAAGAGTTTTTCTACTTCCCCTTACCCTCTCCCTGCTGTGCAGTAGCTCCAGTCATGTTTGACTCTGTGTAGCCTACCAGGTTTCTTTGTCCATGGGATTTCCCAGGCAAGAATACTGCAGTGCGTTGCCAGTTCCTTCTCCAATCCTCTCCCTTATATTTCCCCAAAAGCAAAAAAGCACACTTAATCTCTTATCAGCATGGTACTGCAAAGTCCCTCATATTGACCTAGGAAAGACTGGAATGCCTTTCTCCACTTTGTCTGCCTAGCAAATGCCTAATGTATCTTTTAAGGACAAACTCAAATGTCACATTCTCTGTGAAATTGTGTAATTACCCTCTCACCCCAAGAGAATTCACCATTGCTTCCTCTGGAATCCCATAGTATTAAGACTACATTCTTGGGAATTCCCTGGTGGTCCTGTGGTTAGGATTCAGGGCCTTCACGGCCTGGGGCCAGGTTCAATCTCTGGTTGGGGAACTAAGATCCCACAAACCATGTGGCCTGGTCAAAAAATAAAAAAGACTGCATTCTTATCACAACATTTACTACATTATTTAAGTGTATCTGTCTGCTCTGCTAAACTAAGAACTTCTCAAAAAGAGTGACTATTTATGTCATTTTCAATCTCCAGAGCAAAACACAATGTCGGGGTTCCTAGTTCAGGCCTCCCTGTCCATCACCAACTCCCGGAGTTCACTCAAACTCACGTCCATCAAGTCGGTGATGCCATCCAGCCATCTCATTTTCTGTCGTCCCCTAGTAGGTATTCATTAATGTCAAAGCAATCCTGCTTGCTTCCTCCATCTACTCCTCCCCTTCTGGACAGAATCTTATTTCCATTTGGGAACGTTTTTAATAGGCCAAATTGCTCTCTCGCCTGTTTGTCATCTCCCCTGGATAGAGGGCCCTCTTGGGACCCAGCCCACAAGGTACTGTTGCAACTCACATGGGCTAACTGCTTTTCCTGTCACCCGTTACTTTACTATGCTTCAGATGGCCTAATCACACCAAATATGCAGCCCTCCCACTGTAACACTGAGGCAACTATGGTTAAAAACAAAGTTTTCTGAATCTTCAGTTAATGTTAAGTGCTAAAAAAAACTTTGGTTCAATATCTCCATTAATTCTTAAACTTAAGAAACACAAGTTTAAAAAAAGGAAAAATAAAAAATCATACATCTGAAAAGGTTTCTGCCCCTCAACAGAAACTACAACCTGACCTAGAATATGCACACTTCGCTCACCTGGGTGGCTCCTTACTCAGCTCAGTTACTGTTCAGTCAATGACTAAATCTTTCCTAAAACACTCTTTTGGGAAGTGGGAGTGTATTGTGTAGGGTTTTAAGGTATCCCTCCTCCAACCAGGCTGTTGCATTTCCTTAATTTAAATACACTGTCTCACACTTTGGTTATTACTTACCAATCTGAAATGCCATAGGATTAGGGAGCAGGCACTTGCTTCTCATACCTATGTCCCCTCCTAAGTCAAATTCGTATCAGTGAACACAAACAAGCAAACTGTAAAAGAGCAATCCTTGCTCCTGGGCAAAAAGAAGGGATGAGGTATGACTTCAAGAGCAATGGGAAACTCCTCTTCTCCAAATATATTTTTGTAACTCCAGATCTATGTTTGAAATTCTATACTGATAATTTCCATTCTTTAACTCCCTCTTTAAAAAGCAAGAACTCTTGGGAGGATTAATACTTTAAATGACTATTCGTTATTTACACCCTAATGTGGAGCAATTTTAGACCATTTTTCTTGAAAGTAGGCTTTGATTAAGGGGAAGGTAGAAAAGATAAGAAGAGATGTATAGAAGAAAGTGACAAAAAAAAAAAAAAAGGGACAGGATACCATCAGGATGTAGGAAATGGCAAAGCCTAGTGAGGATTTAAAACACATACACATCTACACAATTTTCTCTAGGACTGGCTTTGTAGAAGAGAAAACAAAAGCTTCTGGAGGGACAACAATCAAGGTTTCCAAGGGCACTGTACAAAGGCTGGGAACATCACAGGGCTTCTAAAGCCAGTAAGGACAAATTCAATTAATAAGGTGGTGTAAAAAAGTGTCCCAGTTGTGTTGAGGTTTAGAGGAAAACCAATTTCAAAGCCAGAAAAATTTGGAAGCTTCTCATATCACTAGAGAAAGACAGACACAAAGGGCCTTTAGAAGAACCACCATCTTCTTTGGGGATAATGAAGGGAGAGTCATATAATTTGAACATGCAGAGACCATGAACCACAGGACAGAAATCTCAAATTCCTCACTTTAGCAAAGATGCCAGTAATTTTCCCAAACAAAATGATTCACTTTAACTTTTCTTTCCTGCCCATAAAAGAGAAAGACGTTTTGGCCACCTATTTGGGCATTTCCTTAGGATACCCGGGAAGATCCTCTTGAAGAGGCTTCCCTGGTGGCTCCAGATGGTAAAGTGTCTGCCCGCAATGCGGGAGACCTGGGTTTGATTCCTGGATCGGGAAGATCCCCTGGAGAAGGAAATGGCAATCCACTCCAGCACTCTTGCCTGGAAAATCCCATGGGTGGAGGAGCCTGATAGGCTACCGTCCATGGGGTCGCAAAGAGTCGGACACGACTGAGCGACTTCACTTTCCTTTTAGGATCCCAGTGCACAAGTAGGGTGTGTGCGTTTGTGTAAGAATGTGAAGGGATAACCCAGAGTACAGCTCTCTACTTGTCTGAATTTGATAAAAGCAAGACAGAATGAACTGTGAAAGGAGCACAATAAATAACAGAGTATCATCCCAGAAGGGAAAACTGGAAAGGAGAAGCCAGAGCATGGTGGGAACATGAAAACAGAACTGCCTTTGGTGGCACATTCCCCAAAGTGAAGTAAGATTAGTTTGATCTACTGTCTCTTATCTCTGACCTTTCTGGATGAAATGAGCAGGGTATATATGGGAGGTTTTACACTTTTTACACTTCCATAAAACCTGAATATTTTAATATGTACATACCACTTGTCTAATTAAAAAGAAAGTAGTTATAAAATACAGTGGTATAAAATGGAAAAAGGAGGAAGTATAATAAGGGAAAATCCAGTAAGCTCCAATCTATGGGGGGAACTAAGGAGGTCAGTAGACTGTTAAAAATATATGAGGAAGGGACCTCTGCGTCTTAGAAATCCATCTTCCTTTTCTCTACTCACCTCCTTCCCCGAGTGCCTCTGTTTGACCCAGCTTTCTAATAGCTCAGAAACCCCGGCTCCTGAAGAAGGAGACAAAGAACGGGTGATGCCAACCTTCTGGAATGAAATTTCTCTCTTCCCCAAATCCCTTCCTCTGTGATATCACCTCATATTTCCAGGCTTGATTCCACATAATCATTACCTGCCTGGGAAATACCCAAGTCTAAGTACCACAAAAGTTTCACCAACTATGGTCAGACGATCTTTGGATGGTTGGGGATACATAAGCCCATTTCTAGAGCAGAAAATGAATCACTAATTCCCCACTTCCAGGTGAGAGATATGGTCCCCAATATAGACCACATTATTAAGCAGGAAAGAAAGGAACAAACATCCCCCAAACCCAACTTCTTAGCTTTTTCACAGGACATGAAACAGGAGGTAAGAAGAAACACCGAGACTGCAGCCTAAACCAGCTTGAGGCCAAGGGAGAGAGTAGGGGCTGAGTTGGGAACTGCCAACAGTCACAGAAAAAAAACAATTTGTCTTCACTGTCTACCCTGAGAGTATCAGAAAACTTCAACTTGCCACATCTCCACACCAATGGGAACAAAAGCGCGAGTACTCGCAAAACCCAAGGTCCCCAGCTCACCCTTCAGCATTCCCTGAAGTTCCCATCACTGATTCGTGGCCCTGCTTCCACTAGTCCGGCTACCTGAGTCTTCTAGATTAGGAAAGCTTTCTTCGCTTGTGTCAGTCCTCCCACACTGATCCCTCTCGGCTCAACTCTGGGGCACCCTAGTTATTTTTATAATAGCCACTTTGCCTGAAAAGAATGCCTCTTACCCAGTTAAGAGCCCTTCCCTCACCCTTCCAATGAGACCTCTCGAGAGTCCCACCCAGGTTCCCCTCGGGGCCAGGGCGTCGGGTTTGACCCCTCCTCACCTCCCGGCGAATGACTTACCTCACTCGCCGCCCAGTCCCTTTCCCCCAGCTCCTCCTTCTTCGGCGCCGCTCATTGAGGCCTGCCCCTG
>NW_011494687.1:595659-602975 GCF_000754665.1 Bison bison bison | reverse complement strand
TCGGGCTCCCAGCCCGCCCGGCCCCCTCCTCAGCGCCCCCATTAGGCCTGCCGGGGCCTGGTCCCCTTCTCCCCTCTCCAGTGGGCCATTCTAACCCCTCGCAGAGGCCTAGACCCTCCTCTGCCCTCAGACCAGGCCGCTTTCCTTTCCGGGGTGCCTCCGCCCCTGCCCTTGCGGGCTCCATCAGCCCGGTACCTGGGGCTCCGTCTCCCCCGTCGGGCCCAAGCCTGTGTCGAACAGACAAACAGCTGCAGCTCAACCAAACCCTCTTGCCCCTCCTCCTCCTCCTCCTCGCCCTGGGGCGGGGCCCCAGCCAATTGCACGACTACCCGCCTACCATCAAGGGTGGGCTCTCTGCGTGCTAATCCGCCAATCCTCAGGAGAAAGGCGGGACTCTTTCGGCGCTGTCACCAACGAGTACGAGAAAAGGACTGGATAGGCGAGACTCCAGACCAATACAGTGAGGGAAACCTTGAAGATGGACGAGGTGAGGAGCCACTAAAGGGCGAACTCCTCAAGGTAGGGGGCGGCACCCCATTGATAGGCGTATACTTTAACCAATAAAATCTCGATGCCCTCATGACCCCGCCTTTTAACTTATAAACATCTAATCAGGTGAGAGATGGAGGCGGGCCAAAGTGAAACTTCAACCAGTACTGAGAAAAGTCGGGACTTGAATGGCAGGCAAGGCGGGGTTGAAAGAGGCCTTAGGAACGCCGCTACTGACCTTCGCCCCTCCCCCGGGGTTTGGCGGGGGCTACCTCCAGCGCCCCGCCTTGGATGACAAATTCGCGGGCGTGAAGGGAAATACCTCTCCTAAGGACCCGGAGCCTGGGAATTTAAGCAGCCTTCACGTCGGTGCTTCCTCCTTTTAGTTGGGGCCTCAGAGCACAGGAATTTCGGGGGTGGCCCTCGGGCAGTCTGAGATGTTTTGTGGTGAGCTGAGACAGTGGCAGGTCCAAGAACTGGTAGTTTGGGGAGGCTTTAACCGGAGAAGGCGATGGCACCCCACTCTAGTACTCTTGCCTGGAAAATCCCACGGACGGAGGAGCCTAGTGGGCTGCAGTCCATGGGGTCGCGAAGAGTCGGACACGACTGAACGACTTCCTTTTCACTTTTCACTTTCATGCATTGGAGAAGGAAATGGCAACCTACTCCAGTGTTCTTGCCTGGAGAATCCCAGGGACAGGGGAGCCTGGTGGGCTGCCGTCTATGGGGTCACACAGAGTCGGACACGACTGAAGTGACTTAGCAAAAAAAAAAAATTAGCCCCTTTACAATAATTTTCGTACAGACGGTTGATACATTCAGAATCATATGTAAATGTGAATAAATATATTTGAAAAACTCTGCTGTTTGTAATATGCAAAAAGAAAAGAACAAAAGGCAAACTTATTGGGAAACGCAGCGTCAATGCGAATTCCCTTGGAGCTCACTTCCAACGTAGTGCTGCTCCTGAGCCCTAACAAACACTGCAAATCTCGAACTGGAGCCTTGTATGTATGTATGTGTGATATATAGGTGGGGGGTAGGGTGGTAAGACGCGCAGGTTTAGGGGAAAATGAAGCAGGAAATACATAAGCTTCACTTTCCCCAGCCGTAAAATGGGGGCAATAATTCCCGCTTCGCCCACCCGCACACTATCACATTGCTTCACAGAGGTCGAAATGGAGTGAGGTGGGTAGCCGTGCTCAGACATATTAAGAGGGGTCTGAAATCTATTATCACATACACACATCCATATTCTCTCTCACACCATTCTTTCAATAAATACACAAAAGGGGAAAGAGATGAACTGTAAAACTAGGAACTTTTTTTAATCAGTTACAAACTAAATTACAAATAATATTAACAGCAAGAACACTCAAGGACAAAAGGTGGGAGAAGAGAGACACAATCATAAAAAGAAAAAAAGCTTTAAAAAAAAAACAAAAACATATTTGCATTACAGACCCCAAGGTGCACATGGCAACAAATCCCCACCCATTCCCACTTAAAAAACTACTATAAACTGAAATATAAATATAATTGTTCATCCTTCTTTTAAAGAAATATTTTTCCCCCAATGTCCCCACTCAGTCACAGCCCTAAGTGTCAGAATTCTCAAAATGATGTCTCAACCTTAACTTTTACGGGGTGGCCTTCAGAGGAAAATGGGACCTAGCACCTTAAGAATCTTAAGAGAAAAATTCAGACATCTTTCACTTGCCTAATAAGGCCAAGGTGAAGCACAGTCCCTGTCCCAGAGCCTCCTAGACACATCTTGCCCATAGGAGGGACAGGCAAGAAGCCTAGGAGCCATCATTTCTACTGCAGCCCCTCTGGGACCACAGAGGCTGGGAGTCTTGAGTCTCCCAGAGTTAGGTGAGATGAAACACTAAAACTAGGGTATAAACCGGTTGGATCTATTTTTTTAAACCTAATTCTTTGAAACAGGCCCCTCCATAATGTTTTTGTTTTGTGTGGTTTTTAAAGTTCCAACTTAGCTCCCACTGCTATAAGTTGGCCTTACACAGTGGCTCTGGAGGCTTGGGGTCTTTATCATCCCAGATACAGAAAATAATTAATAGTGGGGCTTTCAGAGACTGGGATGGCAAACTTATGTGGACGGAGGAGAAAGTCTTTTTTTTTTTGTCTTTTTAAAAAAATACCAGCCCTCTTAAGCAACGACTAAGAGGAGGGAGAGAGGGTAGTGGAGGCTGACTTAAGTGCATCTAATACTGAAGCGTCCTTTCAATTCCGCCTATTTCTTCCCTCCACCCCATCACTCCAGAGTGGATTGGCTAAGAGGGGCAGCTGAGTGCTAAGGCAACCAGACAAGATCAGTGAGCTAAGCGCCCGGGCTGAGCCAGATCACACTCACACTGGAGAAGAGGGTGATACTGGGGGTAGGGGCTTGAGAAGGCGATCAGAGTCGAAGGTGAGGTACTGGCTTGGTCACATCTTGGAAGAAAGGGTGAGCCAGAGCTGCCTTGGCTGAAATCCGCTTGTTAGGGTCGTAGTGCAGCATTTGCTGGAGGGAGAGATGCATGCTGACTTCAGTAATGTGGTAATGGACTAAATGGGCAGCAGGTATTGAGAAACTGGGAAACAGAATTCTTTCACCCCGAGTTCCCATTTCCTCCTCCCTATATCTAACAAGAGGGAAGCAGAGACAAGGGAAATGCTGAGACCAGGAGTCCAGGGCCTCATTCTTCCTTCATGCTAGAAAAACTCTGCCCAGGGGGAGGGAACAAGAGGAAATGGATGCCCACTCCCTAGTCTCACCGATAACAAGCTCCGTCCATCTTCATCCAGGGGAGGCACCACTTTGCTAAAATCCTGCCTGGCCCACTTGGGGAAACTTGGCTTATAATCAGGCATAGAAGTAACTCCTGGCCAAACCACCTCATCTGGGGTTCCCAGAGTCCGAAAGATCCGGAAGAGTTGGTCGATCTCAGAATCTCCGGGGAATAGGGCCCGGCGGGTCACCTGAAAATGGGGAAAGAGGAAAGGCCAAGACTGACATTGACGTCAATCAGAACTGCCCAAAGGATAATGGAGGTTCCCACAGGCAGTGGAAGGTCAGTAGGGCCCCCTGACTCCCTCCCCAGGGTCTTTCATGGGGTCAGTCACACAGAGCCTGAGACAATGAAGTCCCTTCATCTGCCTCCTCGCTCCCTCCTTCCTTCCCCCAACCATGGCTTTGCAGATCCCCAAGGCTGGGTGGGGCTGGGAGGGGGTGAATGTCTGGGGTGCCACTGACATGTAGCAAAGGGATGTCAAGCCACTCACGGGGTATGGGGTAGACACTGCGGTCATCCCCCCTCCTTGTGATGCAGCCACTTCTAGATAGGAGCACAGCGGGCAGAGACTGTGTCTTCCATTTCTTCTGTGTTCCCCACAGCACCTAGCATGGTGCTGGGTACACACTAGGTGCTTAACAAATATTTTTTGATGAATTGAGAGACGTATATGGGCAATTGTAAAGTATTGCACTGGGGGATAAATGCATGTTATATATATGGGCTAATGGTCTCCATGCCCCCAGTTACAACCCAGATAAGGGACCATAAAACATACTGCTGATTTGATTCGAAAACTCAGCTCACTCCACTGTTGTATTAAAGGGAATGAGAGCTCCCTTATAAGGCTGGGCCTCAGGGATCCTTCAATCTGAAAAGCCAGAGGTTGAGGGGGGGACATGTCTGAAGTTTAAATAAAAGGTGTGGATAAGGTGAATACAGCTGGCCTCACCACTTCCTGATGCCCTAAAATAAGGTCTATAGGCAAATGAAGGAGATGCTAAATGGAACTTATTTTCCCAAATATATGTAGGCTAAAGCTAGCGCAGTTGCAGAAATGATTTAGCTCAGTTTGAGATAAGATTTGTATACTGGATGCTAAGCTGTTTGAGGCTATCCTAACATTGTGGTTGACATCAGCGATGACAGCCCTCTCCTTTCTCCACCACCCTCTTTGTGCTACTCTAGAGGAAAAACCCTGTGATAAGAGAAGGACCATGGGTCTGGGCCAAGAAACAGTTCTGTTGTTCTTGAGTGTGGGAAGGAGTGGGCTGGGTAGACCATGGGCATGCCTCCATACCATCTCAGCAAAGATGCAACCGAGGCTCCATATGTCCACTGCTGTGGAGTAGTATTTGCAGCCCAGAAGGATTTCCGGTGCTCGGTACCACAGAGTCACCACCTAAGGACAAGAGTACAGGACATGAAGATACCCACATGTCAGTTCCTAAACACTATTCTGCTAACTCAATTCTTAACAAGCAGCTTCTATCCCTACATCCTTCCCTTCCCTCTCATTGCCCCTAAGTAAAATAACTGGGTACAACTTCTTAGCCCAGAGTTAGCCTAATCCATGGTTCTGGGGAACATATATTCTGAACCCCCAATTTGCAACCTCTTGGAAAACTTGAGGCAAATGGTCATAATTTTAAATTTCATGCCTTCCACCTGTCTCCTGGCTCGGTAT
The DNA here is from genome assembly GCF_000754665.1 of Bison bison bison. NCBI lineage: Eukaryota > Metazoa > Chordata > Mammalia > Artiodactyla > Bovidae > Bison > Bison bison. The sequence continues at coordinate 598,004 of NW_011494687.1, read as the reverse complement.
CTATCAATATATGAACTCTATGCATACTCTAAGACCTCTCGGGGTGTCAGAAATACTTTCCATGTAGTGAGAAACTGCTGGCCAGATCGTTACTAAAAACTCTGTGAATGTCCTTGTTAACACCTCCCAGGAAGTTCAGAGAAGACATGCAGAGGAGGACTCACCTCGTGGGTATAAGTACGAACAGGGACCCCAAAAGCTCTGGCTAGTCCAAAGTCTGCTAGCTTGATGGACCCATCTGCGTTGATAAGCAGGTTCTGAGGTTTAAGGTCTCGGTGCAGGACTCGATGAGAGTGGCAGAAAGCTAGGCCCTGGAGCAGCTGGAACAAGTAGCTCTGACAAGGGGAGAGAAAAGACTGTGTTTTTCCACCACCATGAGCAGATTAGGGTCTCCTCTGTAACTCCAAAGTTCTACTAAAGCCTTTACTAGTTAAATTGTAATTATATGTTTTCAAGCTATTTCTCCAATTGGATTGTCAGTCCATTGAGGATAAAATCAGGTCTCATTCAGTTTTGCATTTATGTTCCATATCGTGAGACCAGCACATTGAAGGTGTTCAATAAATATGTGTTGGATGTTTGCTGGTTGATGGAAAGTAGCTTCTGAAGTAAGGAACCCAGAAAAACGGACAACAGAGACTCACTAGCTATTGCTCCCACCAAACAGGTGGAAGGGCTTTCTGGAGGCGTCTACCAAGTACCCCCCAGTCCCATTTATCTGAGTTTCATCTCAAGAACCTTCCACCTGAGCTGCTAAGTTGACTCACTAGAGTTTCAACGTCTTTGATTCCCCTGCCCAGCCCTAGGGTTAAAGCATAATGAGCAGTGAAAGAGCCACAAGAAAAGGTGTGTATGTGTGTGTGTGTCGGGGGGTGAAGGCTGGGAAGGAAGCCAAGATCACAAATCAACACTCAGTCCAGACTGTCTGCCTTCAGTCCCCCTAAGACACGCCCATGTTGGGGAGGAGTTGATGAGAAGGAGTACCTTTATGAGCGGAAGAGGAATGCCAGTGAGCGCAGAGGCATCCATGAATTTCTTGAGATCCTGGTGCAGAAACTCAAAAACCAGGTAGAGTTTGTTTTCTGTGTGAATGACATCCAGCAGCCTAGGGAAGGGGGAGGTCCAGGAATACACGTGAGGGAGAGAAAGGCCCAGATAATACAAACAGAAGACATCCTCCTTTACTGTCAGAGCACCTCCCACCTCCCAGATACATACTTACTTGACAATATTAGGGTGATTAAGCTCCTTAAGCAGAGAGATCTCTCGTATGGCAGTACTGGGTACACCCTCTGTCTCACTTGGAGAAGTTGGGAAAGCAGAGATGGGAATGTGGTTACAAATATTCCTCTTCCCTCAGCAGTACAGTCATTCCCCCCACACCACCCCCAGCCCCCACCATCCCAGCATCCCCTACGAAAGTGAGAGAAAGGGTGCTTCAGGGGTTAATTCATGGATGGACAGGAGTGGCTTTTTAGACACTTTAAGATCATCATTTCTTCTTTGCCCAGGGTTAGGTTAGCAAAGCCTCTTGGTGAAGGTGAAGTTAAAAGGGGGAAAAGTGTATGTATGTCGGGGGGGAGTAACAGCACCCAGCCTCTCTAGAGGTGCCAGTGAGGTTCAACTGCCATTCTTTTGAAAGAGAGAATTCTAAGATGCGGGTGGGGTTGGAGTACTGAGGGCTCGTCTAGTCATTTATAAGGGTGCTCTTTACCGCTTATCACAAAACCCATCTCCTCGTCGGGGAGTCCTGGATCCCATCTCAAAAGGCTCCTTCCTCTTCCTGACTCTTTCTGACTGTACATTTGGGGACATTAACCGCTTTGGGGGAGGAAATTTCCCATGGATTCGACACTACCCTATAGTCTCCACCGGGAAACCTTCTACTCGTCCTTCAACCCACCTCTCCACTTCAAAAGACTTCCCTCCCTGCTACCTTCCGGTCCCTGGAAGGCTACCCGCCTGTTGCGGTGGGGGTGGGGGGCACTCAAGGAGCTCCCGAGTTAGGAGTCCCGGGTACAGAGGCCACTCACGTGTCCAGGCGGATTTTTTTAAGCGCCACCACTTCTCCCGTCAACTTGTTTTTGGCTTTGTACACAACTCCGTACGTGCCCTCTCCGATCTTTTCCACTTTTTGGAAGTTCTCCATGAAGCGCTAGCGAGTCGGGTCAGCCCGGCCCTGGAGCGGGGGCCTGGGAACCCTGCAGAAAACGGCACCCAGTTCTCGGGGGCCGAGGAGGGAAACAGGGCCCAGCACCGCGACCCGAGGTCGGGATGGAACGCAGTGTATCTCCCGCTCTTGTCAATTTGTCCAACTTGAAACAATATTGCCGCCTCCCCCCTGT
>NW_011494687.1:551846-595559 GCF_000754665.1 Bison bison bison | reverse complement strand
TTCCCCCCCCCCCCCTTTAGTTCCCTGCCGCCACCAGAAGCCCCGCCTCTCCTTCCCGCGTTTCCCTGGCTCCTCCCTCAGATCTTCCTATTGGTCTACGTCATGGAGGGCGGGGCCATCCTTGCGTCCCTCGCTGCAAACGACCCCACCCAGAGCAACTTTGGTTCCGAGGAGTATTAAGGATAAATTTTTATCTGGGAGGGGAGACTGAACACCTTTTTCCAAGTATCTGATTTGGGATCGAGTTGTCTCCCTGTGTCCTGAGTCTATAGGGATTTCCTGATCTCTAATTCGCCACCCCTAGGAAAATATGTATTGATCTAAGATTAAATTCCACCTCGCCCTGGAGCCTCCTCTGAAAGCAGGAAACTGGAAATCTCATTGTAAGGGTTTCCTGGGGCTCCGAAGAGTCGTTGTCCCGCTTCTCTCAGCCTACCCCAATACTGTCTGTTTTTGGATCCAGGGTCACTGCTTCTACAGTTATTTTGAGAGGTTCCTGGTTTGACTCACAATAGATTGATCCTCTCTCCAATGATGAACTGTGTGTGTCTGGTACGTGTTATGTTTTGTAGCTGCCCTTCAGTCATTTTTTCCCCCCGAGGGGAGATGGAGTGCTTTAAGATGAGACTGACCTTGTGAAGTCAGAAACTGTCAATGAGTAGCAGGATGTCCAGGGACCAGGATCCCTACTCAGTTCTTTCTCAGGTCCTTCTGCTCCTCCCAGGATTTGCCTGGAGGGAGGGGAGGAAGGGCTATGCAAATAAGCACCCCCTTCTTATACAGGGGTTTGTCCAATGCCCCAGAGTCTTTGGTTGCTGGAAGGAAGAACAGGATGGATCTGGTGCTGAGAAAATACCTTCTCCATGTGGCTCTGATGGGTGTTCTTCTGGCTGTAGGGACCACAGAAGGTGAGTGTGGGATGTTGGACATGAACAAGTGTGAATTTGGGGTTGCACACCTGCTCTGGTTTTTCTCTCCCTAAAATGGAAGATATCAGTAGTGCTTCAGGTGTCTCCCACCCATTTGATTTAGTGAGGACATGGGCAACTGAGCTCCCTCCCCACATGAAGATTTGGGTGCATGTGTGTTCAGGCACTTGGGACTGAACCTGAAAACAACCCCATCTACCTGGATGGGTGAGAGAACAGTATGTCTCCGTGGCCCTAATTTTGAGATGCTCTGAATAGTGAGCTGGAACATGGGTGCCAAGGTAGTAAAATGAGTGGAAACTCATTTAGGCTTTGTCTCAGGCACTTGGGATAGGGTATTTAGGAGATAGAGAAAGATAGGAGATAGGAGAAAGGAGAAAGAGGATGTGGTATTGGATAGAAGGGTAATGAGGCACCTCATCCCCTCTTTGGGATGGGCATGGGTGAACACAGCCCAGGCTTTTGTTCTGGGGCTGGAAGAGACAGGCAGAAGGGTCTCAGCTGAGCATCACATGAAAGGGCTCTGGGGGATTGGGGCCTCGTGACAGGAGCAAGGCGGGTGGGGTGGGGATGGTGAGAGGGTCTGGAATGTCCCGTGCTGCTCTGAGGAGGGAGGATTGGGAGTGGAGAAAGAATGGGGCATCTTATGATTCTCTTGTTCTTGTGGTGAGGTATTCAGTGGGATAATTCTAGATCCTCCCCCAAGAGAATCAACCAGGTTTCTGGTACATGTTAGAGATGGAGTGAGGATAGTCTGTGATGTGCAGAAATATCTACATTGTACCCCAGTGCCCCCTTTCTCTAGATCCCTGGTCTCACAGACTTCTTGGAACTTCTCCTTGATCTGACTTCCCTCATTCATGGTGTCATTTCAAGTCTTATTCTTTTACTATGTTCGTTATTGTATTCTGGAAATATCCTGTTCATATGTGTCCACCCAAGGCTCTTAATATGTTGTGCTTACTTTTTGGATCCAGATTTTTAAAATCATAAGAAGACATTTTTATATAGTTCATGAAATTTTGCATGGACTGAGTTTGATAATTTTGTTTAGTGTGAATTAACATTGTGTTTATTTAAGAAAAAAAAATATTTTTTTACAGAAACCTACTGAATTTGTAGGGTTTTAAAATAACATGATGTCTGGGATTTGCTTTTGAATGCTTCAGCCAAAAAACAAACGAACAACAAAAATAAAGGATAGATAAAGCAAATGTGACAAAATGCTGATAGTTGTTGGACCTTGGGGAGACACATGCAGAGCCATCACATCACTTTTTTTCAGACATCTTTCTTGGTCAGTTATAATCATTTTGTTTGTCCCCACTTCCAATTTCTACTTGTCTCTAGTCCATCCTCCTCACTGCTTGCCAAAGTGATCCTTCTAAAACACAAATCTGATCATATTCAAAAAGCTTTTGAAGGGTAAGTTTTATGGTATATGCCATATATCAGTACAACAAACAAAATCGTCTGAGGTGCCGTTGCCTACAGGATAAAGTCCAAACTCCTTTGCCTGGCACTCAAAGCCCCCACTCTATCTTCTTGGCCTCATCTCTCATGATGTACATCAGCCACATTGCTAGTGTCTGCTCATGGCCTTCTGCCTAGAATGCTTTATGCCCCAGCCAACTATTTACTGTCTTCTTCAGTCGACCAGAGTGCAATTTACCTGTTTAAAATCTATCATTTTGTTATACATTGTGCATGTCTATTATGGCTCATATTAAGCAATGCCTTGGATTATAGTAATTTATGTATATGTCTATTTCATAGACTTTAACCTGAACCCCTTCAGAACCATTTCTTTTTCATTTCTTAAGTTCTTTGCACCTAGCCCAGTGCCTGGCACGTCGTGGGTATTCAGTAGATTAAAATGCACTTTAAGGAACTTCCCTTGTTGTCCATCAAGTGGCTAAGGCTCTGTGCTCCCAATGCAGGGGACCAGGGTTCAATCTCAGGTCAGGGAACTAGATCCCACAGGTCACAACTAAGAGTTTGCATGCCACAACTACCTGACCTCACATGCCACAACTAATCGAAGATCCCTCGTGCTGCAACTAAGTCCTAGTGCAGTTAAATATATTTTTTTAATGCACTTTGAATGTGAGAATGAATGATGTGTCACAGACACTGTTGTCCCCTGAGAAGGGAGTGAGTAATGATTTGAGGGCCCTCATAGTATATCTTCCTTTTTAGGACCCAGAGACAGGGACTGGCTTGGTGTCTCAAGGCAGCTCAGAATTAAAGCATGGAACAGACAGCTGTATCCAGAGTGGACAGAAAGCCAGGGGCCTGACTGCTGGAGAGGTAGGAACTTGGCAATTTCCAGGGAGGATATGGTGGAAATGGGTGGGGAGGGGAACGGGGTTGAATGTACTTAGGAAGATAGGGAAGGAAAAGGCATACAGGGAGGAGAAGCCAAGGAGCTAATTAATGCAGCTGCCCTTTTCAGGTGGCCACATATCCCTGAAGGTCAGCAATGATGGGCCTACACTGATTGGGGCAAATGCTTCCTTCTCTATTGCCTTGCGCTTTCCTAAAAGCCAAAAGGTGCTGCCAGATGGGCAGGTCATCTGGGCCAATAACACCATCATCAATGGTGAGTACCTCTCCGCCTCCTTCCCAAGGTTCAGAATCCCTGGTATCCCCAATGAGCTCAAGGAATCCTCCTCCTCTTTTTTTTTTTTTTTTACAAATTATATATGTAACACATATTCACTGCAGAAAAATTAGAAAACACAGATAAACCAAAAAGAAAAAAAATGGGGCACAGAAGACCCAGTGGACATAGAAGTTGGATAGACTTGGATTTAAACTGGTTACCAGTATGTGACCCTGGACAAGTCACTGAATTGTTTTGTTCTTCCATTCCCTTATCTATAGAATGGGGATGATAACACTTTAAAAGGTTCTTGTAAGGATTAAAATGTGATAATATATAAAGATTTTAGCATAATGCCTGCCCTGTGCTGTGCTTAGTACCTTAGTTTAGACGCTTTGCAACCCCATGGACTGTAGCCCACCAGGCTCCTCTGTCCATGTGGATTCTGCAGGCAAGAATACTGGAGTGGGTCACCATGCACTCCTCCAGGGGATCTTCCCAACTCAGGGATCGAACCCAGGTCCTAGCCTACAGTAATAATTGATGCTGTTATTTTTACTTTTATCCCACTAGCTAGAGCACATCATCCTAGACATTTTGATACATGGCCTACCAATTTGTTTCCAGTGTAAGAATATACATGTGTGTGCTCAGTGGCTCAGTCGTGTCTGACTCTTTGCAACCCCATGGACTGTAGCCCGCGAAAGCTCCTCTGCCCATGGGATTGCCCAGCCAAGAATACTGGAGCAGGTTGCCATTTCTTCCTCCAGGGGATCTTTCAACACAGGGATTGAATCCTTGTCTCCTGTGTTTCCTGCATTGGCAGGTGTATTCTTTACCACTGAGCCACCTGGGAAACCCCTTAAGTATATACACAGGAATCTTTTATAGTTTCCATTCTCCCTTCTACCACTCCAAATAGGTTATACCAAGGAGAATGTATTTTGGTAGCTAGGCAGTATTCCTGGAGCCCCTCTCTGGGAGTCATGTTAAAGGTTTTGGTGTACAGTGAGGAATGCCAGGGATTGAGGGAGACTTGCTGTCTTCTTTTCAGGGAGCCACGTGTGGGGAGGACAGCTGGTATATCCCCAAGAACCTGATGATACCTGCATCTTCCCCGATGGGGAGCCCTGCCCTTCTGGCCCTCTATCTCAGAAAAGATGCTTTGTTTATGTCTGGAAGACCTGGGGTAAGAGTTTCCCTTCTCTGGCCTGTCATTCACACTTAAATTCACTTCTTCCTACCTGATCCCCTTTCTTTTGGTCTCATCCTTAAATTCTGTGAGTTTCCCTAATCTTCACTTCCCCCATGACTCCTTTCTCTTCCACAGCACCTAGTCAACTCTATTATACTTCTTTCTGGGAGCCCTGCTCCAATTATAGTCCCATCCCATGGACCCTCTCATAAGGACTTTTTTCCTGCCCAACATATGCAAGCTTAAACTCTCTGAAATAACCATCCTTGATACATCTCCTGACCTTCCTTCTCTGGTTCCATCTCTAACCCTGCCCCAGTCTCCTTTGACCAGTAACCCCCTTCCCTACTCTTCTTTCCAAAAACCTCAGACCAATACTGGCAAGTTCTGGGGGGCCCAGTGTCTGGACTGAGCATCGGGACAGACAAGGCAATGCTGGGCACATATAACATGGAAGTGACTGTCTACCACCGCCGGGGGTCCCAGAGCTATGTGCCCCTCGCTCACTCCAGTTCAGCCTTCACCATTACTGGTAAGGACTGAGGAGGGGACAAGGCCAGTTGCAGGGCAGGAGAAGGTGGGGAGGCTGGGCTGGACAGGAAAGGGGAAAGAGGAAATGGTGTGTAACCTTGCAGGGGCAGAACCAGGAAGATGTGGGCAGAGGGATGTGGGGCTTGGAGCCCGTGAAGGGCCAGGCAGCTTGGGTTGGTTGAAAAATATGGCTGTGAAAGAAGAAGCTGACAGAAAGAAGAACTTATGGTTCTCACTTTCTCTGACTCCAATCCCAGACCAGGTGCCCTTCTCCGTGAGTGTGTCTCAGCTGCAGGCCTTGGATGGAAGGAACAAGCGCTTCCTGAGAAAGCAGCCTCTGACCTTTGCCCTCCAGCTCCATGATCCCAGTGGCTATTTGGCTGGGGCTGACCTTTCCTACACCTGGGACTTTGGTGACAGTACAGGGACCCTGATCTCTCGGGCACTCACGGTCACTCACACTTACCTAGAGTCTGGCCCAGTCACTGCACAGGTGGTGCTGCAGGCTGCCATTCCTCTCACCTCCTGTGGCTCCTCTCCAGTTCCAGGCACTACAGATAGGCATGTGACAACTGCAGAGGCTCCTGGAACCACAGCTGGCCAAGTGCCTACTACAGAAATCATGGGCACCACACCTGGCCAGGTGCCAACTGCAGAGGCCCCTGGCACCACAGTTGGGTGGGTGCCAACCACAGAGGATGTAGGTACCACACCTGAGCAGGTGGCAACCTCCGAAGTCTTAAGTACCACACCAGTGGAGATGCCAACTGCAAAAGCTACAGGTAGGACACCTGAAGTGTCAACTACAGAGCCCTCTGGAACCACAGTTACACAGGGAACAACTCCAGAGCTGGTGGAGACCACAGCTGGAGAGGTGTCCACTCCTGAGCCTGCGGGTTCAAATACCAGCTCATTCATGCCTACAGAAGGTACTGCAGGTAAGGGGGCCACCATGAATGAGTTCATAGAGGTGGGGCATTTGTCACAGCTCTGAAGACCTGAAAGAATTGCTCAGGACCCAGATGTTACTCAATCCTTAGCTTAGCAGTGGAGTCCCCTCAGAATCTTCACTGGTTTTAAAACCCCCTAAGTCCCTCTTAATGGCACAGAATAGATCCAGAGTTCAGGAAACCAGGGTCTTCTCCTAGGCCAGGGGTAGAGAGCTTATTCTCTCTTCCTGAAGAGAAGTTCAGGAAGCAGTGTGTGATCATTTGGTGGTGGTGCTCAGTCATGTCTGACTCTTTGTGACCTCATGGACTATGGCCCACCAGGCTCCTCTGTCCATAGAATTCTCCAGGCAAGAATACTGGAGTGGGTGGCCATTCCCTTCTCCAGGGGATTTTCCCTGCCCAGGGATTAAACCCGAATTGGCAGGTGGATTCTTTACCCGAGCCACCTAGAAAGTCCCATGTGATCATTAGATAATACTTATACCTCATTTTCTGATTAAGTGTAAACACAGAAATCTTTCTGACACCACTTCCCACCCCTGGATTCCCATCCCAAAGTAGGTTTACCTGGAACTGTGGTAGGAATACTAAAAAGGGAGAAGTGAGATAGTGACACTATGACTTAACACATGTCAAATGTCTGACCCAGGACCTGGCACAGTGTAGGGTGTGATAAACATTTGGGATGTCTAAAATTCCGACTCTAACCCTGTGACTCTGGGGCAGTCATTTCTCTTGGGCCTTTCTTTATCTTAAAAAATGAGAGTTTCCAGCTCTTGTCTGATTCTAAGCCTGGATCCAGTAGCTCTGACTCTACCTGGAAAAATGCCTGTTGGGCCTGTTTTCAGGTTAGTCATTTGCTTTTTGACTTTGCCTCTTTAATCCTCTCCTCCAGGCTCCCTGAGTCCCCTGCCGGATGACACTGCCACCTTAGTCCTGGAGAAGCGCCAAGCCCCCCTGGATTGTGTTCTGTATCGCTATGGCTCCTTTTCCCTCACCCTGGACATTGTCCGTGAGTCTTGCCTACATTGTCCGTAAGCTGGTGGAGGGAGGCGTGTGCTGCTTAGGGTTGCCCAGTGGAAGCACACCTTGGAAGGAATTACTCACCTGGACAAGGAGAATACCCAGATCCCAGGGGTTTCATATGAAGGCAGAATGGGATTAGGGAGGCAGCCCGAGGACCTTCCTGGCCATGGGCCGTGGGGGAGGATAAGTAGAGGAGTCTCAGACTTAAAAAAATCTTGCAACTTTGCAGAGGGTATTGAGAGTGCTGAGATCCTACAGGCTGTGTCATCCAGTGAAGGAGATGCATTTGAGCTGACTGTGTCTTGCCAAGGCGGGTGAGTGTCCCACGGTTGCCCTGAGAACTCCTGGGGTGACTGCTGTCCTGTTCTCTGGTGTCTAGTGTTCCTTCCCAGATTCCCTGACGTAAGCTGACATCTCTCCCAGGCTACCCAAGGAAGCCTGCATGGACATCTCATCGCCAGGGTGTCAGCTGCCTGCCCAGCGGCTGTGTCAGCCTGTGCCCCCCAGCCCAGCCTGCCAGCTGGTTTTGCACCAGGTACTGAAGGGTGGCTCAGGGACCTACTGCCTCAATGTGTCTTTGGCTGATGCCAATAGCCTGGCGATGGTCAGCACCCAGCTTGTCATGCCTGGTAGGTAGTTGGACAAGAGGTAGGATGAAGACACGGGGAGATGGTAGAGGTTACCTACTAGAGGAAGCAGACACTGAATGCAGCCGTATCTGGGATTCCACCCATAGGGCAAGAAGCAGGCCTCAGGCAGGCTCCTCTGTTCGTGGGCATCTTGCTGGTGCTAACAGCTTTGTTGCTTGCATCTCTGATATACAGGTGAGATCCCCGCCATCCTGCTCCCACTCCTTTACCCCTTATTACCACCACCACTCTTCCTCATGGGAAGAAGAAACCACCAACCCCTTTGGGAAAGTGTAGAGTCCAAGAAAGAGCCCAGACTTGGAAGTTCAATAGGTCTAGGCTGCAGTCTTGCTGGTGGGACCCTGGGGAAGTCAATTAACCCTTCTGAGCCACTGAAAAGTAGGAAACATAATACCTGTCCTGTGGGGCTGTTTTCAGGGCTCTAGACAATGTGAGTAAAACACCTGGTTCTGAAACAAAAGTGGAATAAATGATGATCTCAATGACTGTTGTTATGAATAATATCAACAGTGGAGAAGAACTCAGTGAACTGAGTTCTCCACCTGCCAGAAAGGCAAATCCCTAGGCCTGGAGGGCTGAGGTCCTCAAAGCAGGGAAGCCTGTAGGGTGAGAGGGAAATGGTCAGAGCTTACCATAAACATAAGAGAGGATAAACCCTGTTGGTGAGAAGAGGAGGGAGCCAGGATCAAGACCAAGTCAACCTGGGTTATGGTTTAGTCTTTTTTTTTTTTAGAGAAGCACAAAGAGGTTGCCATTGACCACCACTAACCAGTATCCCTGCTTTTCTCCCAATATCAGGCGAAGACTTATGAAGCAAGGCTCAGCAGTCCCCCTTCCCCAGCTGCCACACGGTAGAACCCAGTGGCTACGTCTGCCCTGGGTCTTCCGCTCTTGCCCCATTGGTGAGAGCAAACCCCTCCTCAGTGGACAGCAGGTCTGAGTGCTCTTATGTGAAGTCATGATTTACCCAGGTGGAGAGCAAGGCCTGTCTTTTCTCTGGTCTTCCCTCAGAGACTACCATTGCCTGAAATAAAGACTCAGAACTTGATGCTGTTATTTCCTTGTTTCTGGAAGAATCTATGTCACTTAAGGGGTGGAGGGATAAAGGAAGGAGGTGTACCACTTACTTAACAGCTATCCCAGTGGGGAAAAAAGTTCATTTTATTCAGATGAGGCACTTTAAATGAATTATTTGTGATGTGTGTATGTGTGTGTGTGTATGTGTGTGTGTGCACATATGCATGGGGAGTAGTGGAGGTGGTGCAGGATAATAAATACTGTGAGGGTGGAGGAACACCCCCCTGAGCTAGCAGGAGGGTGTGGCAGCAATTTACAGAGCCTGGGGAGGACAGTCCAGGGACAAGGAGGTTCACAGCTGGCTTGGAGGCTGAGATGTCCCCATCAGCACAAGAAGCCAAAAAAATTGGAGGAGCGAGGGGGTGGGCCCACGAGCATAGGCATCTGGTTCCTGTGGGTGATCTTGATCTGGAAGGGAAGGAGGAACATTCAGAGGCAGGACCTGGTGCCTTGGGGCTAGAGCAGCAGAGACTTAGGGGAAAATCTGTTCAGGGTCCTAGAGAGGCCACAGTTGGAAGGCCAGGGGCTGAGAAATCAGGATTTAGGAGGAAGATGCACAGGGGAACTTCAGGCCTCAGAAGGAAGTAAAGAATCCATGGAATGGAAATTTAGGATCCATAGAGCCCAGAGGTTGTTTCTGGCAGGCACAGGCAATACTCACTGTACAAGGTGTCTGCATCCAGGGTTCTCCGTCAATTTGCATGGGGAGGGTTTTTGTGGTGCTGTGTAAGGTCAAGACAAATTGGTGGCGGCCTATTTGCCAGCTGAGTACCACAACTCTGTTCCTAGGTTGGCTTTAAGCCCCTTTGTTACCAAGGAAGATCTGGGACAGGCCCTCCCCACCATTCCCATAATCTGTCTGCTTTCCTGGCTCCACTGCTTCCCTCAGAGCCCCCAGCTGGAGTTTTTCTTACTGGAAGGTGATCTCAGAGCACTTGGCCAGCCGATGTCCAGCATTCTTGAGCTTGGTATAGATCTGGCCTATCTCAATTGCACCCTCCAGCCCCACTACTTCCAGCCGCTTGTCACTTAGGTCTGCGGGGTGGGAAGTAGGGAGATAGGTTTTGTAGAAGCAGGGTGCCACCAAAGAGTCATACTTTGCCCTTAGTACCGCCCACCCACCCCCAAGGCTGCTCCTCTCACCTGGTACACAGGTCTTCAGGATATCAGGGTCGGTGATGACTTTGGCAGTAGCACCTAAGGCCTGGTTGATCCCATGGATATCGCCATGTGGTCTCTTGGTGTCACCCCAGAGATTGGAGCCACCATGTGTGCTTGGGATGTTCAGCACTGCAATGCCTTCTAGGGACAGGTTGCTCAGATCCAGTGGTTTCCCACAGATCTGAGACGGGGAGAGCACAGATCCTTGCCTCATGGCATCACAATGGCCGTGCCCATTCCCTCCACCAGGTAACACACAGGGAAGGCTAGGACGTGCAGGTTTGCAAGGGGTGGAGAGAATGAAGGACTGGTGTTTCTTGAGAGCTTGGGAAATCAGAATTAGAGAGCTGAGAGGTCAAAGTATAGGTTCAAGAATATGGGAAGTTCCTGAGGGCTCCTGCAGAGGGTGAAATTACTAATAAGATACAAGAAGCTGAAAAGGATGTGGGGTTGGCTCTCAACACACCCACCTCAACTGTCAAAGATTCCTCCAGCTTTTTGCACGTTGAGAAGATGGATTCAGAAGTGGCAAATTCGAAGTACCATAGCTTGTTCTTCATTCTGTGTTGGCCCCAACGCCAGGCCCAGGAGGGACGGGACAAGTTATACAGTGCTGGCAGAGGTAGATTAAGTGACAGGGAAGGGCATCACCCCCCAACTGCTGTCCCAGTGGGAACAGGGAAGCTTGGTTAAGGGGCTTCCTACAAGTGTCACTGCCCACCAAAGCATGGAGTCAAACTTGGCCAAAGCTGGTCCTTGCCACTGTGTATGCCCACTCTCCCTTCCCTCACCTGCTGTTGAACTTCTCAGGATATTTCTCTCGCATAATGTGGAATCGGTGAGCAATAGAGGCATCCTGGGGAGTCCAGGGCAAGTGAGATCAGAGACTGCCTCCTTTCTCAGCACAGAACCCTCTTTCTTTCACTCTCCAGTTTGGGAGTGATACATCCCACATTCTCTTCTTGCAATTCATACCACTATCCCCCAACTTCTCATTTCCCTGGGTCATGGCTCCCTTAGCCTCTATGTTCCTTTTCTGCCCTCTTCTAGCCTTTCCCTGCTTGACCCCCACTCCCTCCTCTCCCTCCCCTGCCCATGCCCCACTTTACTGACCACACCGATGGAGAAGTAGTTATTGATGATTTGAAAGGGGACTGGGTCACTCTTTTCTTCAGTTTGTTGGGGTATCACCTCCACAGACCATCGATCCATATGTACCACCTTACTTGTCTCTAAATCCTTGAGGATCTTCCCCAGATTCTGTCCCTCATACCCTAAGGATGGGGGAGAAAACAGGTTAGTACTAAGCCCTGGGTCCCAGAGGAGGGACCTCCTCTAAGCTCCCAGCTCCACAAATTCTCAGGGAGACTATGCTCTTGTGCTGCAGACCCTACCAGCCCTAAGCACACAAGGGCAGGGTGCTCAGTCAGGGCTTCCATGAACCAGTCTTAAGGTCAGACACTTACTGACCCTTTTCTCCACACTGTCACTGTCATAGAGGGTGAAAGTTTCCAATGTGTGTGCACATCTAACCATAATGCCAAAGTTCATCTGGAAAAGCAAAGAAAATTGCCAGGAAAATGAAAAGCGCTGAAAAAGATGAGTGATGAATGGCAATGATCTCTTTCTCTGATGCTTTCTCTTCTCCCAGATAGAACACAGTATAAAGCAACAGTATCAAAACAGGCTGATACTGGCATGAATGCCATGAATAGAATAAAAAGTTCAATAGCAAAGAACAGAGTGTCCCAGAAATAGACTCGAGTGTATGTGGGAATTTAGTATATGATGACATTTCAAAGAAATGGAAAAAGAAAGATTATTCAGTAAATGGTGCTGGATGCAGAAGTAACAACCCCTGATACTAAGATAAATTCAAGATGGGTCAAAGAATTTAAAAGTAAGCAAAATTTGTACTAGCAGAAAACATGAATGAATGTTTTATCATTTTTGAGTGGAAAAAGCCTTTCTAAAGCATAGTATGGCCTAGATGGGCAGGGGGAGAATGGCTACATGTACATGTATGGCTGAGTCCCTTTGCTGTCCATCTGAAACTATCACAACATCGTTAATCAGCTGTATGCCATAAAATATATAAAATTTTTTATTTTATAAATATTTGTATAAAATATAACTTTTATTTTATAAAATAAAAAATTTAAAAAACATAGTACAAAACTTAGAGCCAAATAAAAAGGCCAATAAATCCAATCATATTAAAATTAAATTAAAAATTTCTGAAATCAAACAAAAGTAAAGCAAATATATTTTGGAATTTTCAAAATTGACATAAAATAAACAGAAATAGTTCTGACCAAAAGAAAAAAAGGCCCAAACACACAACTTCTGTATGGTTAAATAAACACACACCTTTAAAAAAAGACAAACTGGGAGAAAGTACCTGTAGCACATATAACAGACTAACTTATCCAACATTTGAAAAGTACTTACAAAACATTATATTCAAAAAGTCAATAGAAAAATGGGCAAACAACTCAAGCCAATCACAAAAGAAAAAATATGCATGGCCAATATGCCTATTACAGATGCTTAGTATTACTAATAACTAAAAGAATTGTAAATTAAAACTGTAAAGTAGTTAACTTTTTGTTGCCTGTCAGATTGACAAATTATAAAGAGGCTGAGAAAACCAAGTGTTAATGGGATTATGAATAAACTGGCACTCTCATCTGCTGTTAGTTGGAGCATAAATTGGTATTTCATTTTTGGAAAACAATTTGGCAACTTTTATTGAAATGTTATCAAAACATATTCTCTGACACAGCAATTCCACTTTTAGGAATTTCTCCTCCAGAAACACAAATGTATATAGAGATGGATGGATGTACAAGGATTCTTGCTGAGGTACTCACTCTCTAAAACAGCAAAAAAAAAAAAACCCAAAAAACTAAATATCCATTATGAGGGGAAAGCTATATAAATTATGCCAAATCCATGCCATGAAATAATGTGCAGCTATTATAATCTAATTCAAATCTCTAAGAAATAACTTGGAAAGTTCTCCAAGACATATTCAAAGAAAAAAGAAGTGCCAGGACAATGTGTGATCCCATTTGTTTGTTTAAAAGCTCTGTGTGTTTGTGTAAACAGAAAAATGAGTGCAAATAGGGAACAGTGGTTATCTCTGGGGAGGAATGTGGAATTTGGTGAGGGGGTAGGGAAGAGGAAACTTTTATGTGAAGACTCACATATTTTACTTTTTAAAATCTTTCACAGTGAAAATGTACTAATGCAATATTTGTATAATTTTTAAAAGATAAAATAACCAGTAAAATGTTTATACTCTTTGAGCCAGCAATTCCACTTTTAGAAATCTCTCCTAGAGAAATTCTCACAGCTGTGTACAGAAATAGAGTGCAGCATGGTATGTGATTAAAAAATTGAATGCTACCCGGATGTCTATCAATATGAGACTAGTTAGGAAGTTCCCTGGTGGTCCAGTGGTTAGGACTTGATACTTTTACTACCAAGGCTCAGGTTCAGTCTCTGGTTGGGGAACTATAATCCTGCAAGCCTCATGGTATGGCCGAAAAAAAGGGTGGGTGGGTGGAGGGGGCTACTTAAATTATGGCATATTCACACAATGGAATGCCGCTCAGTAGTAAAAAAAAAAAAGTGAGGCAAACCTGATCATATTGAAATATAACTAAGATGAACCGTTTATTGAAAATAGAAAAACATCAATAAAATGATCTTATTGCTTAAATACATATTAGTATGTGTCTAGAGAGAAAAATATGGAAGAACAGACTCCAAAACTTGAGGGAGTAGATTCCAGGGAACTTTCATTTTCTTGGCAAGTATATCTGAGATGTTTGACTTTTTTTTTGGCCAGGACATGGAACTTTTCTAATGAGGGATCGAACCTCTCTGCCTCTTGCAGTGGAAGAATGAAGTGTTAACCACTGAACCACTGGGGAAGTCCTGAATTATTATTATTATTATTTACCACGTGCATGTATTATTTTTGTAATCAAGAAAAAAAAAGATTAAAAAAATATCTTCGCTTCCTCACATTTCATCAATGGTTCAACCCACTATAATTTGCCTTTCTCAATACCACTCTGTGAAACTCTTCTGGCAAAGACTGCCAATGATTCCTGCCAAAACCAACAGTATATCTTTAGTTCTCATTTTAATTCATGAAACTCCTCACTTAGCCTCTAAAATACCACCAAATTACAGAGGACCTGTTCTGTTTTTTCTGAGTCTCTGTGGTAAGCAAAACAATGGCCCTTCAGGGAAGTCCACAACTTAATCTGCAAAATTGGTGAATAAATGGCAAAAGAGACTTTGCAGACAAGATTAAACTAAGGACTTTAAGATGAGGAGATCATCCTGGATTATCTGGCTGGGCCCTGTGTAACCACAGGGCTCATTATAAGTGAAAGAAGGCTGCAAGAGAGAAGAGTCATGGAAGGAGATATGACAAGGAAGCAGAGCTTGGAATGATAACACTGTTGGTCGGAAGGTGGGCCATGAGCCAGAGAACGCAGGCAGCCTCTAGTAACTGGAAAAGGCAAGGCGAGGGATTCTCCCCTAGAGCCTCTAGAAAAAAATATAGCCCTGTATTATATTGGAGTATAGCCAATTAAGAACGTTGTGATAGTTTCAGCCATATACATACATGTATCCATTTTCCCCCAAACTCCCTTCCATCCAGACTACCACATAACAGTGAGCAGTTCCCTGTGCTATTCAGAAAGTCATTGTTGGTTATCCATTTTAAATATAGCAGTGTGTACATGTTGATTCCAAGCTCCCTAACTATCCCTTCCCCCAACTCTTCCCCCCGGTTACCATAAGTTTGTTCTCTAAGTCTCTGAGTATGTTTTCACCCCTGCCAAGATTTTAGCTCAGTGGAAATGATTATGGATTTGTACCCTCCAGAACTGTTAAGATAATAAATCTGTGTTGATTTAAGGCACCATGGTGATTTGTTACAGCAGCAATAGGACACTAGTACAGACTCCTTTAATAATTCATCTTTTCTGTTCAACCTTTAAATAGAATGTTTACCAAGATCTGGCTGTCCTTATCTACCTTCTCTTCTTATCTCTTTCCCTGGGTAACTCATCTCCTCTGAGGACATCAATTCTCTCTTTGGAGCAGATGTCTCTCAAACACGTATCTTCAGCCCTGACTTCTCTCCTAAATTCCTAACGTCAAGTTCTAACTACCCACCACACATCTCCATCTGGGAGCTCCACTGATACCTGAACTCGATATATCCAAAACAGAATCTATCTTTCTTCCTTAAACTGGTCCTCCTTCTAAATTCCCTGTCTTAATAAATAGTACCCCATCTGCTTAGTTCACAAACCTAGAAAATGTCTTAGACTTGTCTTCACCTCATCCCCCAGTCTATTAGTTACCAAGTACTGTGGCTTCCCTGGTGGCTCAGACTGTAAAGTATCTGTCTACAATGTGGGAGACCCGGGTTCGATCCCTGGGTCGAGAAGATCTCCTGGAGAAGGAAATGGCAATCCACTCCAGTACTATTACCTGGAAAATCCCTTAGACAGAGGAGCCTGGTAGGCTACAGTCCATGGGGTCGCAAAGAGCTGGACACGACTGAGCGGCTTCACTTTCCTTCACTTTCACTGTGGCTTCTACCTCATGACTTCACTGGTCATGCTGCCTTTGCTTCTGTGTTCATCTTCTCTTGACTGTGTACTGTG
The DNA here is from genome assembly GCF_000754665.1 of Bison bison bison. Classification (NCBI taxonomy): domain Eukaryota; kingdom Metazoa; phylum Chordata; class Mammalia; order Artiodactyla; family Bovidae; genus Bison; species Bison bison. The sequence continues at coordinate 579,733 of NW_011494687.1, read as the reverse complement.
CTCAGTGTCCAACTCTGTGCGGCCCCATGGACTGTAGCTCACCAGGCTCCTCTGTCCATGTCATTTTTCGGGCAAGAACACTGGAGTGGGTTGTTGTTTCCTCCTCCAGGGGCTCTTCCCAACCCAAGGATCAAACCTGCATCTCTTGTGTCTCCTGCATTACAGGCACATTCTTTACCCACTGAGGAATCAACTAGACTACTGCAATTGAGGTATTGCTTCCTGCCTCCAATCCATCCTCCATAGAGCTCCCATAGCAGTATTCCTTTCATCAATTCCTCTTCGAATCTTAGGATTTTTTTCAATATCAACACAAATTTTTCATTAGTGCTGTATTCAAATAATTATTTTCATGGTTCAGATGGAATTAGCAGAAACTGCTATGAGATCTCATTTGTAAAGCACAAAGTGAAAGGACATCTCTGGTGGTCCAGATGCAAGACTCTGAGCTCCCAATGCCAGAGGCCTGGGTTCAATCCCTGGTCAGGGAACTAGATCCCGCACGCCACAACGAAGAGCGTGCGTGCTGCAACTAAAGATCCTGCATGCCACAACTAAGATTGGGTGCGGCCAAATAAATAACTAATAAATAAAATAACTGTATGTTTCTTTAGAAAAAAAAAGAGTGAAGATTCAAAGTTCATGATTTCAAAGAGTCTAATACTGCAATGAAACCAAAGTCAGGAATTTCCCCGGTGGTTCGACAGTTAAGAATCTGCTCTCCAATGCAGGGAACACGGGTTTGGGAAGATTCTCATGCCTCAGGGCAATTAAACCCGTGTGCCACAACTATTGAGCCGGCACCTAGAGCCCATACTCCACAACAAGAGAAGCCTTGCAATGAGAAGCCTGTGTAACACAACTATAGAGTAACCCCTGTTTGCTGCAACTAAAGAAAAGCCCAAGTAGCAACAAAGACCCAGAGCAGCCAAAAAAAGATAAAAAGACCCAATGCAACCAAATAAAATAAATAAATGTTTAAAAAAACAGTAACTGTAATGAAAAAAGAAACAAAGTCAGATGCTGAGAATTTAAGAACACCCCTCCAAAAATGGTCATATGTTTACATACAAGATTCAAATTACTATATACAGAGATATTTCTACTTTCTGGGATATTTTATATGAAGAGTAATTTTGGACTTCCCTGGTGGCACAGTGGATAAGAATTCTCCTGCCAATTTAGGAGACACAGGTTTGAACCCTGGTCCGGAAAGATTCCACGTGCCGCAGAGCAACTAAGTCCATGTGCCACAACTATTGAGCCCATGTGCTCCAACTACTGAACCTGTGAGCCACAACCATTGAAGCCTGAGCGCCTAGGGCCTGTGCTCTGCAACAAGAGAAGCCACCACAATGAGAAGCCTGAGCATCACGATGAAGAGTGGCCCCTGCTTGCTGAAACTAGAGAAAGCCCTTGCAAAAGCAACGAAAACCCAATGCGGCCCAAAAAAATTTTATTATATACAAAGTAATATTACATATTACTTTGAGGAGAAGGGGACAACAGAGGATGAGATGGTTGGATGGCATCACTGACTTGATGGACATGAGTCTGAGCAAACTTCGGGAGTTGGTGATGGACTAGGGAAGCCTGGCGTGCTGCAGTCCATGCGGTCCCAAAGAGTCGGACACAAGTGAGTGACTGAACTGATAGAAAGTAATATATTTATATCTATATACCTATATGTATATTTCACGAGTTCCAGAGTTCCCCATGGTTCAGGGATGGCACATTCAAATGCCTCAGAGGCTAGAAAGGTAAAGTGAATGAGTAGCAGGGAGCTGAGAGAATTATGGTGAATTGAAGAATACATGACCCATTTTTAGATATAGCCAAGGTCAAAAAAGTTTAAAACTCTGCAAGGCAAACATACTAGTATGAAACAGTACGAATCATGTCTGTGGGCTGTCAGCTTTCAGTCTCTGGCAGGATGAAGTTAGAAACTCCGCAGCATTCATGACCCTCTGTTATCTGAACCCCGCTTCGGTCGAGCTTCCCTCTCCCCACAGCCCACTGTGCGTCCTAGTCCCAGTCACAGTGAATGACTCACACTTCCCAAAACGCATCACCATGTTGTTTGGTGGCTCTGCTGGTCTTACACAACTTCTTTCACCTAGAATACCTTTTTCTCTCCTTAGCAAGCTCCCATTCCATAATCTCCTGTGAGATCTCAAAGCTGGACTCTGAATCCAAGAGCCTCAACTCCAAGACAACTTCCTCATTCCAAGACAGTTTCAACCTTCCCCCACACTGACCTCTTTATCTATCAATACCATCCCTCAAACCTTCTCTTCGAAGGGATGAAAAAAGACTAGAAATGGGAGAGCCCTTAGGGGACTGTTGCAATAGACTTGGGAAAAAAACTATGATGAATGAATGAATGATTTCTGATTATAGTTGACCTTTGAATAACATAGGGGTTAATCTGAGTATAACTTATAGTTAGCCCTCCAAATCCACTGTTCCTCTGCATCTGTAGATACAACCAACCATGGACTCTGTAATCCTGTAACACTTACTACCAAAAAATATCCTTAGTAAGTGGATCAGCACAGTTCAAGATCATGCTGTTCAAGGGCCAACTGTAATTGGCTGAATAAATGAATGAGCCACAGCCAAGTTCCCTGCTAGCTTCATCACTCAGTATCTGGCTTAGCTCTTGTACATAGCTCTTACATATAGCTCTTTCTTATTCCCACATTGTCTTCTTCACTCACATTTTCTTTGATTCTGAGCTCTAAGACCTGGGAGAAACAAAAGAGTATTTTCAAGTTTATAGGGAAGAGGACTGTCTCCCTTGACCCTTCTAAGTCCAGACTGTCATCCTTGACCCTTCAGGTCCTTGGCTTCTTCCAGAGCCCTCTTCCTTTGAGACGATCTACTTTAGGACCCACCTATCTGTGCCTCTCTTCTCCACCAACACTTTTTCTTCACCAGATGCCTAAATGCCTATTTTAAATTAAAAAACAAACAAACAAAACTTTTGGCTGCTCCGCATGGCATGCGGGATCTTAGTTTCCTAACCAGGGATTGAACCTGTACCCCTTGCAGTGGAAGCTTGGAGTCTGAACCACTGGACCACCAGGGAAGTCCCCTAAATGCCTTCTCTATGTGCCTTCCCCTTCCTACCCAACTCCCTCACTTCCCTGTGCTTACCTGCTCAGTCATGTCCAACTCTTTGTGACCCCATGTACTGTAGCCCACCAGGCTCCTCTGTCCATGGGGATTCCCCAAGCAAGAATACTGGAGTGGATTGCCAAACCCTCCTCCAGGGGATCTTCCCAACCCAGGAATCGAACCCAGGTCTCCCACATTGTAGGTGGGTTCTTTACTGTCTGAGCCACCAGGGAAGCCAATGATTACTACAGTGGATAGCCTATCCCTTCTTCCTGGGATCTTCCAGACCCAGGAATTGAACCGGGGTCTCCTGCGTTGCAGGCGGACTCTTTACTAGCTGAACTACCAAACAATTTCTAACCACTTACCTCCTCCCCATCTTAGGCAACGAGCCAGATCATTTCCAGTGCCCAGGGGCAACACAGCGACAGGAGGCACAAAAGGCAAGTTGGCTTTGTCTGGGGAGGCAGGTGAGGAGATGGATGGAGAGAGTTAGCTCTGGAGGGACACTCCCCCTGAGCCCAGCCTGAAGCCTCTGCCTTCACTGACCAATGGACTCTAGAATCCAGCCTACTGTGCCATCTCCGCCGCACACCAAAATCCTGTAATCAGGAACATCTCTGAAGAATCTGAGTCTGAGACAAAAAGTGAAAGGGAAAATGACGAAGGCTATCAGGACTAAGGCTCCCCAACTCTTGGAAAGGCAGGGTAAGTACTCATTGTCTCTCATTCCTTATAATGCCCTTTCCCTTTGTCAAAAGACTTGTTTCCATTAAGGCTAAAAAAAGTACAACCTTATAGCCACTCCTCAGTGAAGAGACAGAAACAGTTATCTCCTTCCATTGAGAGCAGAGCAAAGATGAGCCAGAGAATTCAGGGTTGGGGATACCCAGCAAAAGCAGCATCGTGAAGTCTGGTTTTCTGGGCTTCCCTGGCCCTTCCCTCCCAACATGCACTCTTTCCTGCTCTCTTCCAACATACACAGAAAGGCAGACACACACAACCCTGTGATACAGCCCCTAATCTATCCTCACCCTGGCTCAGGACCATCCTTTAGGAGGTTGAACACCTGTCGAGGGTTCAGCAGATACTGGAATTTCCAAAGCACCCTGTGTGGAGAAAAAAGAAAGCTCATGGAGGGGATGGACATTCTGTACTCCACTCTTTTTTTTGCGTGGCATGCAGAACCTTAGTTCCCCAACAAGTGATGGGATCCCTGCCCCCCACAGTGGAAGCTCAGAGTCTTAACCACTGGACCTCCAAGGAAGTTCCTATACTCCACACTCTTAATGTCCGTAAGGTATGTCCCCTCCATACATATAGATTCCCAACTTCTGCTGGTCTTCTCCCTCGATTTCACAAAGGCTATTCTCTCTCTCTCCTCACCTCTCGCCTTGCTTCCCGCCACTCTTGGGGTTCACAAAGACCAGAAGTGGGTGGGTGTTAGAAACAGGATCAATCTGCATTGAGGGAAGAAAATAAGGATAAGGAAAGCAGGATTTTGTCAGAGTGAAGATGGACCCTAGAAACAGGGGCAGAGGGCTGGCTTCCCCCCAGAAGGCTTTCCCCTCCCCTCCCAGGGAGCAGGCTCCAACACCCAGGTTTCCTCCCATGAAGTCCCCACCATGAAGCCCTCTTGGCCCTGTACCCGCAGAGCCTCAGAAGTGCTCAAACTTAAATCATCCATGGTCTTCTGGCTTATTTTGCTAGTTTTACGCTCCTGTCCAGAGGCCTAGGAAGGGAAGGAGGCAGAGGGAAGGAAAACTGGATTGTGTGACTCCATAAACAGATGACAATCTGACTTGAATCCCAGAAATGTAGGCTCTCTGCTCTAAGTGACATTGTATGTGTCCGTGTTTAAAGTGGGGAAGCTCTCCTGCTCCCTTCCCAAGTGCTGCCCAAGAGTCTCACCAGGACGCTGGGATAGATGGAAGACGGAGGCAGGATGTGATCTCGGAGCAGCCCACAGTCACACTCATGGCCCATGGCTGGAAGGCAGTCATCATGGATCTGAAAGACAAGGCAGGTGTGGAGAGATCATGAAGGGAACCCCATCACCTGTCAACTTGCAGTCTAGTATAACCAAGGCTGTTAGGGAGACGTGCTGGAGGAGGCGGGCGTGGGTGGTGGTGGGTGGTGGGGTGGAAAGGGCCGCTCATCTAGGGGCCCAGAGCAAGGCTGGGCTGATAGCTCCCAAACTGACCTCTAGGTGGCACCACACACAATGCAGCCCAACCAGACTGTGGTAGATCCGGATCTTTTTCTGACAGCGGTCACACCGTCCAGATTCACAGCCTCCTCGCACCCACACGTGTGATTGGACCTTGGGGAGAAAGGCAATCTCTTGTCTGAGAGGGTCTGAGGCAGGGACTTGGGGAAGGTCTCAGGGCAGCAACGGGCCAAGACCCAGGGCCAGGATGTGGGTGGTGATTGAGTGGGCATGGGGTCACTCACACCAATGTCCTTCCGAGACTTGGCATAGGTGCTGACTTCACAGGGCAGGGCCTTCATGGCACACTGGTCGTGAACGATGTATTTACAGACTGGGCCAGAGGGAGAAAGGTCAGCACCTTAACTGCTGCCCCCATCCCCTATTTCCTCCTTACCTGGGGGCCAGGCAGCATTACTCATTGCAGCCGACATCTAACCCCTTGCTGTGAGGGTGTGGCACAGAATTAAAGTTTGAGGTGGACTTGGACTTGGACTCACCTCCAAGACCTGGGTCTTTTGCTCACTCTTCCCCCTAAAAGAGCAATTGCTACCAAATGCTCAACCCCACTCCATTCACGTGTCAAGAAACTGAGCTGGATGATGTAAAAGGATACCCAGATATAACACCACCAAAAATAATAGCTAATTTTTATTGCAGACTTAATAGTAGATACATGCAATGAATGAAGTACTTTTCTGGTATCAACTTATTTAACGCTCATATTATCTCATTTTCAGTTGAAGAAACTAAGACTTAAAGATGTTATGTGGCTAGACCTAGATGCTACTTAAATGTCCATCGATAAAGGACTGGATAAAGAAGATGTGGTATGTATATACAATGGAATATTACTCAGTCATTAAAAAGAATGAAGCAATGCCATTTGCAGCAACATGGATGGACCTAGAGAATGTCATACTGAGTGAAGTAAGTCAGACAGAGAAGGAGAACTATCGTATGACATTCCTTATATGTGGAATCTAAAAAGAAATGATACAAATGAACTTACAAAACAGAAAGAAACTCACAGACTGAAAGCATGGACTTATGGTTGCTGGGGGGAAGGGATAGTTAGAGAGTTTGGCAAGGTCATGAACACACTGCTATATTCAAAATGGATAACCAACAAGGACCTATTGTATGGCACATGGAACTCTGCTTAATGTTATGTGGCAGCCTGGATGGGAGGGGGGTCGGGGGAAGAATGGATACATGTATATGTATGGCTGAGACCTGAAACAATCACAACAAGGTCACATAACCAGTCACTGGAAGAGCCCAGGATTCAAACTCAGGTCTCTCGGAGTTCAGAGCACCGTGTTCCCACATATAGCTGGGCTTCCCCTCTTCTCCCACAATTCTAGGCCCCATCACTCACGGTTACAGCTCAGCCCCTGTTTGCCAAGACCAATGCTCGACTCGCACAGGTTGCAGTAGACTGGTCGGGGGAATCTCTTGGGTCTCCACATGTGCTGCCCATTGTCCTTCAGGGTCTGGGAGGGCATAGCAGACACTGGGGAATGTCTAAGCCCTTAGAGAGCCAACTCTGGCAATTACAACCCAAGACAACTGTTTTACCCATCCTCACAAATCTCTCCTACTCACCATCTCCAGGCCCAGCAGCACGAGCAGTGGCACGGTGGTGGCCCCAGCCCGGAGCCACTCAGCCAGGGACACAGAGCCACTGCCATCATAGTCAATCTCTTTCATCATCTCTTGAAGAATCTGAGCAGAGAAGGCAGGGAGATAGACTTATGGGGTGAGTAACCCCTTACTTCTCCTGCCCCCTAGGCCACTCAGCCTACCCATCCTAGCCGAGGGCAACCAAGCTGCCTGTCAGAAATGGGGGAGGACAAATAAAGGACTGACTAAGGAGGAAGTATAAGAAGGGACATGCAGGAAGAATCGCCTTACCGGCCTCAGCTCAGACACATCCCAATCCAGGTATTCAGCCATTCGCATCATCTGTATGATGATCCTGTCCACTTCCTGGGGACGAAGAGGGTAAGAGCCACAGCCATATCCCACCTCACTACCAACTGTCCAAACTCTCTAGAGATCAAGGTTCCACCCACAAACCCCCTCTCATTCTCAAGTGCCTCTGTCAAGTAAATGAGTGCCTATGTGTTTATCTTTGCAAGGGAGTCCCCAGATCATGTCTCCAGCATCCACTTTTAGGCGTCAAGAGCTTGGGTTGTGGTTGTTTAGTCGCTAAGTCATGCCCGACTCTTTGCGACCCCATGGACTATATAGCCCACAAGGCTCCTCCATCCATGGAATTCTCCATGTAAGGATACTGGAGTGGGTTGCCATTTCCTTCTCCAGGAGATCTTCTTGATCCAGGGATCAGACCTGAGTCTCCTGCACTGGCAAGCAGATTCTTTACCACTGAGCCATCAAGGAAGCTCCAAGAGCTTGGGACCTACTCCCAAATTTAGTCCTGGAGGACTCAGCTTCTCCCTCTAGCTTCCTCTGCTTAAGGTCCTGGAAGAGTTGGGACAGGAGAGCACAGACAAACGGACACATACTCCCTTGCCCAGCATATAGGTCCCCCAACTCACTGAGCTGTCCAGGATCCCATTTCTGTCCGTGTCGTACAGCTTGAAGGTGACTGTGGGGTGTTTTAGGGGTCAGTTTGTGAGGGATATCCAAAGAATTCATAACCGAATACAGGGGAAACAAAGAGATAAGGAGAGACTGTTTGGATGAAGAACTCAGGACTTGGGGCTGGGACTGAGACAGGAGACAAAAAGGGAGGGGCAACAGTATACGCCTCCCAAATCCCAAGAACATCCTAGGTCACCCACGTGAAAATATATAAGACATGGGAACTAGGGTGACTCTGGTAGATGGCGTTAGGTATAAGGAGTCTGGGGAAACAAAGGAAATGGGGCCCATTCTCTGACCCCACCTTTGTCTGGCTAGGGAATACCCTCTTTCCCTTCACCTTTCCTCCCCTCTCCCAGTCCAGAATGGCAACTCACATTCTAGCTTGTCTTCTGGCCGGCCACCCTCCAGAAGAGAAAAGTAGCAGGAGACATCACTGAGACATACCACATCTGGTCACAAAAAGTGCAGCAGATCTCAGGTTGGGGCTCCCTCCATCTGGCTATTCTCTTTTCCTTTGTTTGTTTCAACTCTCCCCTTTCACCTTTCACTTTTCTCCCTCTGGGTCCTAGACCAGCCTGGCTACCCTCTACCTCTCCTTCCCACCACCCTGCCCCCAAGATGTGACTCAATTCAACTCTCACTCCCCAAACTCCCACGTAATTTGACTTTTCTTCTGGGCTGGAGGCCCAGCCCAGTCCCACCCATGTGTGACCATACCTTCTCTTACAGTGTCTTCTATGTAGTAGCCAGTCTGGAAGGACTGAAACAGTGCCTGGCTTAGGTGATCTGGAACATTATCCACCTCCAGGTAGATTTTCAGGAATTGCTGGAACCCCTCGTATCCAATGGCCTATGATGAGAGCAAGCATTACCCCAGGGAGATCTGCGGGATGGGAATTGGGGACTGCGCTGGGAGTGGTGGGGACATGACAATAAATGCAGAGTTGAGAAGCATCCAAGGCAGGAGTGTGGTTTATTGGGCTAAGTCCCGAATTCACAGAATCTCGTTTTGTCCTAAGTAACAGCTGCAGTAACCATGGGTGCGGGGGGAATCTGGAGAGAGGACAGCAAGGGTTCGGCCAGAATAATCCCTGGAAGTTGGGGATCCCAATCGAGTAGCAAAAACAAAGGTGGGAGGAGTTGGTGAAGGAGACGATTTCCCAGTGGCCACTTACATCTCCTTGGAGATATTCAGCCATTTCACCATCCTCAAAGAGCTTCAGAACATCACTGACCTTTTTGGTGGAGTCTAGGGAGTGAAGAGAGGGAAGACAGTGTTATTCTGGTTCAGATTTCCCTACCCTCTGCTAGTCACCCCCTCCCCCGACATCCAACAGGAAAGAAGATTCCAGCGAGATGAAAAAGAAATTTCAAGAAAAAACAGAAATACAGAGAGAAAAACCTTTCAGTTCCTCCAAATCGGTTGCCCTCTTTACTTCTCTTCTCTGAGATTTGAAGCAGGCAGTTAAGATTTAGAGAAGGTGAGTAGAAAGCTAAGACCCCAGGTGTCTCCCGATTTGCCTGCCCTCCTTCTCCCAGTCAGGCATATCTCAAGAGCATCCAGTCTTAAGGCCACTAGGGAAAAGAGGGGGAGCTGGGGGGAATGAGGAGGAGGGATTGTCTAAGGGTAGGGTCTCCAGGACTGAATGACTGAGAGGGAAGACTCACATTCCATGTATTTTTGCAGCTGGGCAAAATCACTGGGGCTTATTAGGCCCCTCTCCTTGGCCATCTTTCTTTTTTTCTTAAGGATGAACACAAAGGCAGCTTGTTTGTAGTACTTCTGGGCCTTGGAACTTTGCTTCCAAGGGCAGTTCTGGAAGAAGATGACAAGAGCATGTGGTAGGACTGATCAACTGTGCCTCTTCGCTTCTGTCTGCTCCATTCATTTCCCACTCCTACTATTGTTTCTCTTCCTTCTCTGTCTGAGTCCCTCCCCAAGTATCTTCCTTTTCCTCTGTTACTCTCCTTTGTGTCTCCATCTCTCCCTGACAGTGTCTGTTCTCTGTGTCTGTTTCTCTGACTCATCCTTGACTCCATCTCCAACATTTCTGGATCCTTCTCCAGCTCTCTGATTACTGCCCCAGTCTGTCTTGATTCATCTCTTGACCACCCTCACTTCCCCGCCCCCACCCCCGCTTTCCTAGGCTACAGTGTCTCTGCGGGTGTGTCCTTCGTCCGCTTTTCTACCTTTTCTCCCTCCACCCCCAATCTCCACAATCTCAGTTTCGGCCGGCCCTGAGCTCAGTCCCATCTCCCTTTCCTTTCGGATCCCGCAGTCCCGGCCCTGCAGTGGTTCTCACTGAGATGGCCGCACGCCTCCCGGGCCACGACCCCATCTTGCTCCGCCTCCAGCCCTGGTCCCCAGCCCCGCTCAGCCACCACTCCCAGAGTCACCCACGCCCCGCAACGACCTCTAGCGCTTCTGACGCGCGCGACACAGAACCAGCTCTAGCCGGGCCCCCAGCCCCGGCCCCGCCTGTCTGCGTCCTGCGGAGCTCCACTGGGGAAGGGCGGGCCCCAGGCAGGAGACAAGTGGGAGGAGGTAGGGGAAGAAGGCGCTGAGCATCAGCTCCAGGACGGTTGTGCTGAGTGAGGGAGCTTTCTTTCCACCCTGCTAGGTTGGCAGTGTTTAGGAAGCCCCAGCATTCAGCTGTGGGACTCAGGAACCAAGGACGAGCCCTGTGTGGATCATGTTGACCACTGCTGGCCCAGGGGCCAAGCTGCAGGGGGCAACTTGCCTTGAAGATTCAATAACAGCAGTAACAATAATAAATTACATTAGCATAGTACAGCACCACTTTGGAATCAGACAGAACTGGGGTTAGTCATATGGGGATTCCATTCTTAGCTCTGATACCATCGTGTGACTTGGGCAAGTTATATCTATAAAATGGGGAGAATGATGTCTATCTTTCATAGTTGCGAGGATTAAGTCAAATAATGCATGAGAAAAGAAAAGAAAAAAAGAATGTATGAAAAGTACCTAGTATAACACCTGGCATATATAGACGGTCTATAAGGAATGGTAGTTATTATTGTATTAAGAAGTAAAATCAAACTCTGAGATAAGAAATCATTGGTATAGCCATTCTATAGATGAAAAACAGGACAGGGAGGACAGGGAGGCCTGGCGTGCTGTGATTCATGGGGTCACAAAGAGTCGGACACGACTGAGTGACTGATCTGATCTGATCTGATAGATGAAAAAAATCGGAGCTCAAAGAGGTTGGGACTTCCCATGGCAGGTAAAAAGTGGAGGCGCCAAGGCTCCAACCCAAGAACTGTGCGGTGCGTTCCCCCATACCCCCGCCCACTTCTCCCCACACACACCCCTGCCTCTCTGTCCTTTTGTTTCACTCTCCCCTTCACACAGTGCTCTCTGGTCTCACTGCCCTCCTTTCTGTTCCTCCAGCACACGAAGTTCTTCCCTGCTCAGGGCCATGAGACTTACTGTTCTGTCTGCCTGGAACACCCTTCCCTGCTCTTGGCAGAGATGACTTCTTGCCTAAGCTGAAATGTCAGCTCCTCCAAGAGACCTTTCCAGATCATTCTGTCCTAAGGTAGGCCCCCTCCTTTACATAGCAACCTCCTTTGTTTCCTTGGCAGAACTTATCACAACTGAAAATTATCTTGTCAATTCATTTGCTTCTTTGTTTACTGTTTGTCATCTCCTACCAAAATGTAAGTTTCACAGGGCAGGAGCTTATCAGACTTGTTCACCACTCTGTCCTCAGTACCTAATGCCCATCATGTTTTAAGTGTTCCGTAACAGTTGTACAGATAGTTGTATCAAGTTAGGGAGTCATATTTGGGGAATATTAATCCAAAAATGATAAATGGGATGCTAGAGCATCCATCTGGACAGCGAGGGGAATACGAGAAAACATGGAGCACATGTGGTGGTGGTGGTGGTGGTTTAGTTGCTAAGTCGTGTCTGACTCTTTGCAACCCCATGAACTGCAGCCCTCCAGGCTCCTCTGTCCATGGGATTTCCCAGGCAAAAATATGGGAGTGGGTTGCCATTTCCTCATCCTGGGGATCTTCCCAATCCAGGGATCAAACCCAGGTCTCCTGCATTGCAAGCAGATTCTTTACCACTGAGCCACTGGGAAGCCTGGAACACATACAGTAGGTGCTAACTAATTATTTGTTGGCTTCCCTGGTGGCTCAGAGGTTAAAGCATCTGCCTGCAATGCGGGAGACCTGGGTTCAATCCCTGGGTTTGGGAAGATCCCCTGGAGAAGGAAAATGATGAATGATGTTTAAAAGCCACTTACTGTGGTACTCAACCCAAGGCCCTAACCTTCTGTCTCACTTCTGCCCACTTATTTAGGGTTGTTGGGGCAGGCTTAAGGAGGCTGTTAGGGCCCACTAAAATTTCTTTTCTGATGACGCAAGAACCTTCTCTGCAGCCTCTGCCTTTGGGACATCTCTGCCACATACCTCCAAGTATAGCATTCCTATTCTGGACACTCTCTGGGAACACTTAAAAGCAGGTACTGAGACACTAATATTCTGAAGAAAGGACTCCACCCATCTGGCCCTTTCATTGACTATAATCTAACTTTGCCTGCCAACAGATCTAATGAATACATAATTGTCTTATGCTTAATGGGGCCCGTATGGCTTAATTAGCCTCTGATTACCCCTGGGGATTCTTAGATGGCTCCAAGGTTCCAGGAAATGGAATGTGAGAGAGAAAATGACTGAGTGAGCAAGCAAGGGGCAAACAGGAAAGGCACAATACTCCTCTCTTGCCTGTCTTTTCAAACCCTTCTGGTCTTTAAATGTAGTATATAGTAGAAGTTAAAAGAATGGATTTTTGAATTAGATAGGCATGGATTGGAATTCTAGCTCTTGGATGAGTTATTTCATCTCCCTTTTCTTATCTGTAAAATGGGTACCTGGAGAAATCAGTCACCACGTGGAGATTACATAAGGTAAAACATGCAATATACTTAGCAAACTGCATGGCACAGAGAAATAACTCAATAAACATTAGCTTGTTGTTATTATACAAGGGTGGTACCTAGAGAAACATGTCTGAAGATTAGGAAAAATGATGCCTTGGACCCAGGATGGCATAAATTCCAAGGGACTCCCAGAGGCAGGGAAGCCCAGTTGTACAGCTTCCCACTTGTGCCATGTCTCAGGCACAGACATGTAATATCAAGATCCTGCACTTTGCCTCTGGGAGGGTGAGGAGGTGGCTATAGAAACTAGATGATCAGGGTCCAACGACACGTCTGGGCTGAGAACTTGGACATAAAGCCTCCTGGGATTTTTTTCAGGTGTCCAGGGCCTTAAAAATCTGAAACAAGTCCAGTTTTGTCCTGCTCCATCCCAACCCTGAAGCCATAACCTGGGCTAGTCCAGGCGAATGCTAGGGCTGGGAGGGTGGGGTCTGCTGCCCGCCTGCCAGCTATTTGTGACTCCCCCTTCCCTTCCCTTCCCTCCTCTGGTTTCCCTGCCTGCCCCTACTAACTTGGGGTGAGAAAATAAGAAGTTGACATGGAGGCGGAGAATCCTAGAACATCCTCCAAGCCGGGAGGCACCAACTCTCTTATCTTACAGAGGAGAAAATTGCGGCCCAGAGAGAGAACTACTCTCTCAAGGTCACACCCAGACTCTAGACATTCTATCCTTAGTCCATTCCATTAAATCTTAGTGTCTCTGGTCTTCTAGATCTTATTTTAAACATTAAGTACTAAAATTGCTGGTAACTGAGAGATAAATATGATTTCCAAAGCCTGTGCTAACATTTAAAGTTTCTTTTTCACTTCAACACTCACGGCTCACGTTCCAAGTCATGTAGGTTTACCACTACCCAAGAATCAGCTATGTCCCCAGAACACTCAGGCTGATCAGCAAGGAACCCCAAGGGGCAGGCACTCCTCTTTGACCGCCCAGAACAGATTACCTGGACTTCTGAATCCCCTAGCCATTCCAGGGCTTGCATCCTCCTCCTCTTTCTGAGGTTTGAGGGAGGATCCCTTCTTTCCTGCCCATCCTTGCTATCAGTGGCCCCTGAGAGGGAATCATTTGGCTTGAAGCCTTGAAATTTGTTAAGCTTCCACAAACATCGCAGACGGTAGTGCTCTCTGATTAAGGAGGTGCTATTTGTGTGTGTGGGGTGGTGGGAGTGTCGCTGTGTAGTACAGGAGGAAGTTACAATGTTGGCATGGTTGGGGGATGTGGGTTCATATGGTTAGGAGGTTGGGAACATGCCCGGTAATATTTGCATGCCTTCCTCCATAAACCTCATTTTCCCAATTTAAAGGTGAAAAGTGGGATTCAGACCCTGGTAGTTTCAGAAACTTCCCGCTGACAGGTGTAGAAAGGAGAGGGGTGGGAAGTTGGGCACCAGGAGGCCAAACAAGTACCCTTCACCCGTGCAGCGCTGTGGAGGTTCCAAAGCTGAGTTTCCTCCGACTCGGGTCCCTAGGAGCCAGCTTCAGCATCCGTCCGAGTGATGAGGAATCCGAGAGATGGAGGGGAAGGTATAGGGAAAACGCTGCCTACGGGGTTCTGGGCCAACCCTCCTGCTGCCCCCGGCTCCTGGCGCAAACCTTTCTAGCTACCCACTCCAGCTGTCACGCTTCCTCCTTCTCGGCCCAGCAGCCCTACCCCAGCCCGTGGGGCGTCCCCTCCCGCGGCCTCCGACCCGACCCGCTCGAGTGCGGGAGGGTGGGAGGCGGCGCGGGGCTCGCGGGGTCTCTACCTTGCATGCGGAGGGCGCGCGGTCGGAGCTGAAGCGCCGGCGCGGGAGCTGGAGCTCGAGCTGGGCTGGAGGGGACGGGCCAGGCAGGCGCGGCCGCCGCGGGGCCGCCCCGCTCCTGACGACACAGCTGCCCGCCCCCCACCCCGGCCAGCCCGCCCGCCAGCCGGCGCCCAGCGCCCCCAACTCGGGGAACTTCTAGTTCATCAGACCCGATTCCCTCCTCCCCCGATCCCCAGATCTCCAAGGCTCTGGTTTGTGCCACTTTCTCCGCATTCCAACGCTGCTCATCTTCCCGCCCCGGTAACAGCTCTGTTTCCGTCTTTCCAGTAACTTACAGCCTCTCCCCGAATCCCAACCCAGGCAGGCGAAGATAGGTGGGAATGGGATGGGGAGCCCGCTGATGAGACAGCTTGGCAGTTGCCCACCCAGCCACCTTCTCACCCTCTCCTAAATGCTGCCATCAGGGGACTTCCCAAGTCCTTTCAGTCCACCATGGATTGAATTTACACTCAGGAGATGCTTCAGCAGCAAGGCCAGAGTGCCAAACTGCACATCCTATGACCAAACACTTCCCTGCCACCACGGGCTCCACACTGCTTGACACAGTTTGAGAGAATCTGCCCACCTTTGCCTCCAGTTTTCTCGCCTCCGTTAAACCCAAACCCCAGATGTCTCAGATTTGTTTTCCCCAGGCTAAGAACAACTCCTTTCAAGTCACAGATTCTTCCCTTAATTCTGGGGTCAAGGTTCAGGTGCAAAGAGCATTTTCCTCTGTGTCCACCCTTTCTTTGTGCTCTAACCCTCACTTTACCTGCTGGCCTTGGCAGGTGGTGTGGAAGCCTTGGTCAAAAGTCGGGGTGAAAGGAGATCCTTTCAGCTTCTCCTGTCTGGAATCTGCTCCGAGTTAAGGCTCTTGGGGCAGCATGGATGGTGGTGAGGCTGGTAGAGCAGGGGAGAAAGACAGAGGCCTAGGGACTCACTGGTAGGAACTGAGGACCCAGGCATCCAGCTCCCTGGCCCCGCCCCAACGCCGGTCTAACCCCGTCCTACCCTTCATTGAAATAGGACACAGTAACAAAGGCTTGAGTTCTTGGAATCTTCCCTTTTACACCTGGTGGTGGAGAGTAGGGAGGGGGGAGCTCTGATTGGAAGGGTGTATTTGGGTGTTGTGTGTATGTTGTGCGTGTAAGTACACATAAACACACGTGTAATATACACATATTTTTGGTGGGGGTTGGAGAGGAGAAGGAATGAATACATGAGGCCCTCTAGTGGAAACAGGGATCTAAGCAGCTCCTGACTTTTGAGACTTGGAAGAGAACCCTCCATTTTTATCAGAAATATAGCTGCTGAGTAATAAGAATTTGGAGTATTATTGTTGCATCTGAACTGGAGATCTGAGGTAGGGAGTGGAGACAGCCTGTCTTTCTGCTTCTGTCTCCCCTCTAAGCTTAAAAAGACAAGAACCCTGCCACCCTCTATCCTTCGTCTCCTCTTTCTACATGATCTCCTTAGTCATGGAATCATAAGCACTTTTGAAGGATTATTATGCATCAGGTCCTCTACTTTGTTTTGCAGAACGGCCAAAGACATAGATAGCCCAGCTTAGGGACTGCACCAAAGAGTATGGGTATGTGTGTAAGCCATCCTGAATGATGTAAGAACAGGCTCCCTTAGCCCCTCTTCCAATCAGTTTTATTCTCCTGTGCCCCTCACCTAGAAATCTTGGTATGATACTAATCCTCAAGGAACTCAGATTTCCTCACAAATAACATTTGTAGTGCTACCACCCTATGTACAACGTGTGTTTTTCACTCTGTCATGCTCAGCTGTGTTCCTACATGAAGTTAAAGATACTCCTTTTAAGACATTTTTTTGAGACTTCAAAGTGGGGAATGAGATGATGCCTCTAATAAGGAATAAGATGGAATCAATTATACTGTGGGCTTGAGTCTTCAAGATCTGTGCTCCTTCATACCTCAGTAACTTACTGATGGGGGTGAGAGGAAGAAAGGCCAAGAAACATCTAAGGAGGAGGCTTCTAATGCCTACAGTTCCAGGTGCTCATTTCTTTAATCAACCACATCATAAAAATCAGAAAGAAAGAAACCGCAACGAACAAAGGGAAAGGAAAAAACAACAGCCTTGTTCTCCCCATCATCTTCGTTCTCCTCTTCCTCCTTGGGTGGAGGGGGGAGGTGGCACATCCGGGGCTCAGGGCTGGGTCCCAGGCAGGTCTGCTAAGCAGACAATTGAGTTTCACTTCCTGTCAGCCCCAGAGCTGAGACAGGATGTCTGAGGGCACAGTGGGGGGCCTAGGGTTGGGTGGTCAACTGGAGCCACTTTAGGACTGATTGTTGCAGAAAGTACACCTCAGATAGTACAGACAGGAACAATGCATTCCTCTAGTTTTTAGAGACTTCATCTCACTCTTACCTTTAATCATTAGTAACAGGGTTATGGAAAGGAGATCCAGCAGGGCTGAAGAACGATTGGTGAAAGGGGCAAGGGTTAAGGATGGCAGTGTTAGAACACTTGCAATGATTATGTATTGAATGTATTTTTACACGAGTCTTTTTGAGATTTTCTGAGCTGGGCCTCTGGTGGAAGTCAGGAAGGTGGAGTACGGGAGAGAAGGCAAGCTGTGACCCCATAAAACTTCAGAAGCTTCATTTCAAAGCTTTAGTAAATTCCTAGTCAGCCATTGCTCTCAGCTGGTTTTTGTTTTTTTTTTAAAGTGGGACATGCAGCCTAGTGTTGGAGGTGGTCACTTTCTGTTGGACATTAACCTAGGCCAAACTGGGGATTTGGAGGAAGACAAAACTGTTGATGAGGAAAAAACAACACGGGGGGTGAGGGAGGGCCGGGCAGACACCTGAGGAGGGGAGAGGAACCTGTAGCCGGCCCCTCCCAAGCTGCGGGGGAAACGAGTTTAGCAGGACTTAGCCCTGAAGGAACAAGAGCTGCCGAAAAAAGCGGGGGAGGGAGAACATTTGGGTTCCTCTAAAGAAAAGGGAGACACGGGGCCGGGCAGGGCTGCAAAGGGAGTGAACGTGCGGCTCGGATTATTGGCGTTTTGCCCGGATTTGGATCCCCAGAGCGCTGAGACTTGGCCGAGGTTAATTAGAATACTAATTGGGTCCGCCCAGCAGCCTTCACCTCACCCTCTGACCCAGGGGCGAGCCCGAGGAGGTTCCCGGGTCGAAAGCCAGAGCAAACTTGGGCGTCGTCACTTCGCCGCCCGAGTCCCTGGGGCCGCCCCAGGGGCAGGGCCAGGCCGGGGCTATTCGCCCCGCCCGCCCACCGCGCCTTCTCAGCCGAAGAAGTCGCCGGCAACCCTGTAGCTGCGGGGACAAATGACCGACAGGCAGCGCCCTCGGCTTTGCACGTCTCTCTCGCGCGCGTCTCTCTCGGGAGGGTTGAGCTGAGCGGCCAA
The DNA here is from genome assembly GCF_000754665.1 of Bison bison bison. Classification (NCBI taxonomy): domain Eukaryota; kingdom Metazoa; phylum Chordata; class Mammalia; order Artiodactyla; family Bovidae; genus Bison; species Bison bison. Next base: position 561,631 of record NW_011494687.1, on the reverse strand, counting down.
GGGCAATCGGCGCGCGATTTCTACCTCCCCACCTTCTAAGAGAGGGTCAGTTGGGGTCTTGCGTTCGCCCCCAACACTGGTGCGCCCCAGTGCGTTCCCGGAGTTTGCCTGCCCCGCCCCGTATCCCCAAGCGGCTCTGGAACCTGGGCGCAGGCTAGGACCTGAATATCCTTCTTTTCCTCATTTACTAGCCTTCCCTCTCCCCCGCCTTCTGGATGCAGGTGGGCCTTGCCCCCTTTTCTCCCGCAGGTCCTAGACAGACGAAAGAGTGCCTGTGGGCTAGGGGCTGTGCCTCGGAACTTCTCTCGGCGCCCAGACAACTGCTAAATACGCAGCAGGCGCCCAATACTGGTATCAATGGCAGTAAAAGAGGCTACAGCTCTTATTTTATTTTAGTCTTCAGCTTCTTTCCGCCTCCTTCACTTCTGTCCACCAAATGGTGTACTCTCCCTTTAAGACTAAAATGGTGGCTTGTTACGATCAGGACTCCACTTCCGGTGGGGAGGGGGGCGGGACCCCAGCCCGCTCACGCCGGAAGTGGTTTGCGTTTTCAAGATGGCGACTCCCTATGTAACTGACGAGACCGGCGGTGAGTGCGGGAGTCGCGGAGCCGCTTCTCCCCGGGCTCTCGGGGCAGGGGTTCGGACTTAGAAAGGGGTCTGTGCCCCGCCCATCCCGGGGCCCCTCCTTTGCCCCGCCCTCCGGACCGCCTTCCCCATTCATTCTCTCCTACGGGGTGTCACCTGCGCCCCCTTCTGGTCTCTTGTTCGGGGGTCTCCGCTTCCGGTTACCCAAGCCCTGGGGTCCTTCAATGCTGGTCCTTGATCCAGGACCCTCACGAGCCCTTAGCTTTTCTCCAGCACTTGGAGCTCCCATATCTCTTTTGGGTTCTTCAGCCTTGGGGGCGCCTCCACTCTCAATTCCCTCCAATTCCTGATCCCCCCCCTTTTCCCCTCCCCCATCTCTCAGTGTACCTGCTTTCTACCCTACCGGAGCCCCTTTTAAATACTATTTATCAAAACTGTATCTGTTGGAGACCTCCTCATTGCTACATAGTTCTTTTTCCACTCTTCCTCATCTTAATTGTTAGTTCACTGAGGTCCAGAGGTGTGAGGAGAAGAGGAACCTAATACAACTTTCAGCTGGAGTTCTCTCCTTGATAACACCACCCATCACTCTTCGGTACCTTCTCTGGTGATGGTGATAAGAGTTGAGGGATCTGAGGTGGTAGAAGGTAAACGAGAAGGTGTCTAGTGGCCTCTCAAGTCCTCTGACAAGTTTATAGAACCCACTATTTCTTCTAGTCAGAGAAGATTTTCCATCCTGGCTGATTGAGATGCTGAAGTGTCTGCTGTGTATGTGAGGTTGATATGTTGAAAATTGGGAATCAAGATTTTCATTTTGGCTATGCCCCATCCTAATTGCCTCATCTTTAGGAAAAATGTGCGTATCTATTCAGTGACAGTCGAATAAGATAGTATATGTGAAAGCAATTTATAAAATGCTGTGCAAGGCAAGGAGTTACTGTTTTTTTGTAGTCCTCATTGTGTATTTGTAATAGCAGTGAGTGTGTGTGTGTACTTTGGTACATGCAGTCTGTTTTAAAATATACGTTTTATGCCTCTTGCTTTTCTTGTTTTCCATGTTACTTCTCAACCCACCTCTCATATGGTATCTAATGACAACCCAAGTCTCTGCTACTTCTCTGCAACATCACCTTTCAAAGTGGTACAAGTTCTCTTGCTCTCTACATAGTAGGTACTTCTTCAATTTGCCTCTTTTGATGTGTGCTTTGAAAATATTACTCATTGTCCAGTACATTTCTACTTATTAACTGTTTTTTTTAAACTGATTTAATGAAAATTCAGATATGACATCTCACCTTACCCTCCCAAGAGGTATCTTCTGTTCTCATGTGACCGTGTAGAAGAGAAGGAATCACACTGCTTTTTTGCTTTCCCTTGCTGCTTCCAGATCATTGATCTACCACTGTCACTGTAATTCTCCTGGAAGATGTTGCCATGCAATTGTAGCATTTTCTCTAAAACTTCAGGGTCAACATCCACTGCCCACAAGGACAAGACGTATCATATCATTTCATTCTGTTTCTCAGTGTCTCCACTCAGCATCTATGGAATACTTAAAGATACATATTTATTATTTATTTGGCTGCATCCACACAGGGGATTGGGTCACACAGACTTAGTTGCCCTAGGGCATGTGTGGTCTTAGTTCCCCTACCAGGGATTGAACCTGTGTCCTCTGCACTGCAAGGTGGACTTTTAACCCCTAGACCAACAGGGAAGTCCCTGCAATACTTTTATAATTCCTCAACATGAGATTATTGATTTTCCTTTGAATTTTCAAGCCAGCTACACATCAGAACCACTGCAGTCTGGACCTACTACATATCCTACTACACAGAACACCACCAGTGACAGGGCTCCCCATCACTTACTTTAGCTTCCTTACTCAGTCACCTTTTTTACTTCCACACACCCATAGAATCAGCTTTTTGCCCTCTTTAGTTTCTCTGGTCCTTGACCTCTTCTCCATTTCATTTCATTGAGTCTACCAGCACCTTTATGACTACTATTTCTTTTTTTTTAGTTTTTAAAAAATTAATTAATTTTTAATTGAGCTGGGTCTTTGTTGCTGTGCATGGGCTTTCTCTAGTTGTGGGGAGCAGGGGCTACTCTTGTGATGCTTTGGCTTTTCTGTTGTAGAGCACAGGCTGTATGCACACAGGCTTCAGCAGTTGGCAGCACTCGGGCTCTGTAGTTGTGGCACATGCACTTGGTTGCTAGACGTCATGTGGAATTTTCCTGGACCAGCGATCCAACTGGTGTCTCTCACATTGGCAGATGGATTCTTATCCACTGCTCCTCAAGGGAAATCCCTGTTGTGACTACTTTTGATGCTGCCCTGCTGGATCTCTGTGACCAGTCACTATCTTCATTGCTTTCTTCATTCATTTTGATCTTCAGTACTAAGCAAGCACTTCTGTTATCTTGAATCATACCCATCAACTTTTTTCTTGGCTTCTGCTTCTAGGCCACAGTGCATGGCTAGAGAAAAGGCATGGACTGCAGCACATTCGGTGTAATATAACAATGTTAACTTCTGTCAAGGTCATGGATTTTCTCCAATTCTTCTTTCTATTAAAAAATTTTTTTTCTTAATTTATTTGGCTGCTCTGAGTCTTTAGTTGTGGCATGCAGAATCTTTAGTTGCAGCATGCAGACTCTTAGTGGCAGCATGTGGGGTGTAGTTTCCTGACCAGGGATCAAACCTGGGTCTTCTGCCTTAGGAACGCAGAGTCTTAGCGACTGGATCACCAGGGAAGTTGCATCCAGTTCTTCTTTCTCCATATGCTTACATCCTAACATGGCTATTTTCCCTACCTTTCTCAGCTCTGTGACTTTCCCTTCTCCTTGTGGCAACTGGCCTCACTTTCTATTTCATTAAGTTAAGGTCTGTTATTTCTCTTTCCTTCCTTTTCATAGCCTGATTTGAATATCAGGTTCACACATACTATTTCCATTTCCTTACTGCTTACTTGTTCCTTAACTTTTTTTTTTCTTTTTTGGCCTCACGGCTTTCAGAATCTTAGTTCCCTGACCAGGGATTGAACCCAGGTCGCAGCAGTGAAAGTACCGAATGAATCTTCCTAACCACTGGCCTGCCAGGAAATTTCCTTGTTCCTTAAGTCTTTACAATGGCTTCTTTCTAGTACCAACTTCTCTCCTGAGTTGTCAGTTCCCTTTTCTAATTGTTTGGTGAGTAGCTTTTATTCTTGGATATACTGTCACACCTTAAATCCAGTCTGACCAAAATCATTATCAGTTTTTCCTTATTTCTGCTAAAGGCACCACTGTTCTAGCCAACCTAAGATGAACTTATTGCATCATTTCTCTCTTTCTTTCTCCCTTTTTAAATTTTAAATAGACTATTTTTTAGAACAGTTTTAGATTTACAGAAAAAATTGAGAAAATGATACAGACAATTTCCATATACCTTAAACTCAGTTTCCCCGTTAATTAACGTCATACATTAGTATGAGATTATTATTGCAATTAATGAACCAATATTCCAAACCATGGGTCGAACCCAGGTTTCGTGCAGTGCAGGCAGATTCTTCATCAGCTGAGCCACCAGGGAAGCCCAAGAATACTGGAGTGGGTAGCCTATGCATTCTCCAGCGGATCTTCCCAACCCAGGAATCGAACTGGGGTCTCCTGCATTGCAGGCAGATTCTTTACCATCTGAGCTACCAGGGAAGCGTTATAAACTAAGGTCCATACATTATTCAGATTTTCTCAGTTTTTATACCTTTTTTTTTTTTTTTTTTTTACCTGTTCCAGGATCCCTTATTAGATTTAGTTCTCATGTCACCTTCAACTGTGAGAGATTCTGAGACTTTCCTTGTTTTTGATAACCTTAACAGTTTTGAGGAGTATTGACCAGGTATTTTTGTAGGATCCCGTCTGTAGGAATTTGATGTTTTTCTCATGATTAGACTGGGATTAAGTAACTCCGGGAGTTGGTGATGGACAGGGAGGCCTGGCGTGCTGCGATTCATGGGGTCGCAGAGTTGGACATGACTGAGCGACTGAACTGAACTGAACTAAAGTGCTTTTTAGAGAGGGACCATAGAAGTAAAGTGGTATTTTCATCGTATCATATTGAAGTTACGTAGTATCACGTCGATTTTTTTTTTTTTACTCTTGATAGTTACCATGATCTCCTGCCAGAGGTGGTATTTGTAAGATTTCTCCACTGTGGAGTTACTTTTTCCCCCTTCTCCTTTCTGTTTTGTACTTTTCAGAAGAAAGTCACTATCCACAGTCCACACTTAAAGAGTTATACTTCCTTTAAGAATGTAATATTTATACACGTTTGGAATTCATCTGCACAGGAGATTTTTCTCTTCTCCATGATACATTTATTCAATAATTTATTGATGGACAGAAAAGCCTGGTGTGTTGCAGTCCATCGGGTTGCAAAGAGTCAGACACAACTGAGTGACTGGACTGAACTGAACTGAATTTATTTGTATCAATATGGACGTTGGGTTATTTTACTTATTTTACTGTTCAGATGTTCCAGCTTTGAACATTGAGAGCTCGTTTAGTTGGCCCTGTGTCCCTTTGACATACCCTCATCAGTGTAGGTTTTTGTTGTTTTGGGTTTTTTGTTTTTGTTGTTTTTCAGTGCTTCCTTTTTGACACTAGAAGGTGCTCCAGGCTCATCTTGTATATTTCCTGTCCCAGAACTAAAGTCGTCTTTTTCTTCAAGGAACCCTTGTTCTTTTTACTGAAGAATGATGTAGGAAACCAAGATCAGAACACTAGATGTTTTTGTTATTATCAACAAATGTAACTGGGGTGTTATTTTCACATTGTCTTTCAATCCCACCCCCTCAATCAAAGTATCATTTTTCTCCTCCTGCTGCCATTACTGTTATTCCATCTTCAGTATTAGTTAGCTATATGGCCTGGGAATTTTAAGCCTAGGGAAATCCAAGACTTAGTTTTCTTATCAATGAAATAGGAATAGTAACTCCTACATTATAGGATTATTGTGAGAATTAATTAAAATTTAAATGAATTAAGGTCCATGTCTAGGACATAGAAAAGAAAGAAAGTGAAGTTGCTCAGTCATGTCTGACTCTTTGTGACCCCATGGACTGTAGCCTACCAGGCTTTTCTGTCCATGGGATTTTCCAGGCAAGAGTATTGGAGTGGATTGCCATTTCCTTCTCCAGGGGATCTTCCTGACCCAGGGATCAAACCCAGATCTCCCACATTGTAGGCAGACACTTTACCTACTGTCTGAGCCACCAGGGAAGTCCTAAGAAAGTACCTAAGTCCTAAGGAAGCACATGGACAGTACCTAAGACATGGTTCTGTAGTTGTTACTTTTTATGTAAAGATTTGGTTTAGAAGAAATTATATGTACAAAGTATCAAGCAGAATACTTGAGTCAATCTAACTGCCTGATAAAATTCTAGTTTCCTTTATCCTGCAGATATTGCCATGACCTCCTAAATGGTTGTTCTACCTCTGTCTCTCTGTTCCGGTTTGACCCACTGTTGCCAGATTACTGCTCAAGTGCAATTTAATTATGTAAAGTTGTTCAGTATAATTTGTCAACTGTTAAATTTGGCATATACCCTTCTGATCTTTATTTTTCTGTGCACTTTAAGAACATTTTTTAATCAGACGGTATTTACATTTTTATGTGTTGCCTTTTCATTTAACCTCATGACATAAATATTTTTCCTTGCTATTAAAAACTCTTTGTAAACATCTTTTAAAATACTGGCAGAGTGTTTTATTTGAGCATGCACCCTGTTACCTTTTTTCTGTTATTGGACTTCCAGATTGTTTCTAGAATTTTTGTTATAAAAACTCGATGAATGTTTTTGTCTGCATTTAGGATTTTTTCTTAGGATAGATTTCTCAGAAATAGACTTACTGGATTGGAGGGTACAAACGTTTATTTATTTTTAATTAATTATAAAATTCATATTGTTTATAGAAAACTTAGAAAATATTTTCATAACTAGTGTAAAGTATAAGTCACATGCATGTTTGGTAATTCCAGAGCCCAAAGATGACTACAGTTAATGTTTCCTTTTAGTTTTTCTTTCTATGCACATATACAGCATTATCTATTTAACATAATTCGGATCATACTGAATGGCTGTGCTTTCCAGGATGTAACTCTCAGAACACTTAGTAGTCCTGTGAGATGTGCTATAAAATAAAAGGCTAAAATAAAAATAAGGTTCCTGTGGTCAAATAAATTTGAGAAACACTGTAAACCATATTCCCATCAGAATATTCACATGAATAAGAACATAATGTGTTTAAGTCTTTGTTGGTAAGAACAAACAAATTTTTTTTCCTGTGTTTTAACCCAGAATTTCTCAAACTTAACAAATTTTGAGGGGTAACCCTTGTTAATATCTTACAGAAGTAGTGTTTTATATAACGATATTTTTTGGAAATGCTGCGAAATGTTAGGACTACCTTATTCCCTTGCTTAGATTGCTTTCTAAAGGATTTTACCACTGACAATATGTGAAAATACTGGTTTCAGCACTTCTTTGACTACATTGGAATTCTTATCTTTAAAAATTCTACTGCTTTGATAGATTAAAATAATATTCTATTGTTTTAATTTTTATTTCCTTTGATTACTAGTGAGGTTGAATTTTCTGGTATTCTTTTTCACTTATAACACAATACACAATAGTAGTGTAAAAAGCATAGCCTTCAGAACCCACAGATTGGATTCGAATTCTGCAGTTTACTGACATTGTAACTTTGGGCAAATTAGTATAAATACTGAATGTTTATATTAATTGGAATGAAGCAAACACTCAGTAAAAGGTAGCTGCTATTATCTTTTTGGAATTGGCTATCAAATTAACATACAGCCTATTTGCTCTTACATTAAAGATACTCCTCTCTAGTATGAGCACAAACCACTTTTCAATACAGTATCATCACATACTATTATTGTGAAAGTCACTCAGTTGTGTCCGACTCTTTGCGACCCCTGGGACTGTCCATGGAATTCTCCAGGCCAGAATACTGGAGTGGGTAACCTTTCCCTTCTCCAGGGGATCTTCCCAACCCAGGGATCAAACCGAGGTCTCCCGCATTGCAGGCGGATTCTTTACCAGCTGAGCCACAAGGAAAGCCTTTCACACACTATGTCTCTGCTTAAATCCTCCAGTGAAACTGGGCAGTAAAGTATAAAGCAAGGGAAACTACATATCAGTAAGCTGATAGGTAATCACATCAGAACTGAGTTCAGATTGCACATATTAATACATGCTGCCTTTGTGATCTTAATCGTATCTTCGATCTCTTGAAGGCTTTGTTTCCTCAGCTGTAGATGATGATAATCTACCTATTGTCTAGAATCACTGCAGTAGTATATGTAAAATTCCTGGTGTATTGTGGCCACTTATTAATGTTCTTTCCTAATTGTTTTCAACGTACTGTGAGTTTTACACTGCCATCATTTTTTTTTTTTTAATTGTGTTGCTTTTGGGACTTCCCTGGTTGTCCAACGGCTAAGAGTCCGAGTTCCCAATGGAGGGGTCCTGTGTTTGATCCCTGGTCAGTGAACTAGATCCCACAGGCCACAGATCCAGATCCAGATCCACAGATCCCACATGCCACAGATGCCAAGATCCGGCTCTGTCAAATGTTTGAAAAAATTGTGTTGCTTTTGAAAGGTTCTTGTATTTATTTACTCATGTTTATTTATTTGGCTGCACTGGATCTTGGCTGTGGCATTCAGACTCTTAGGTGTGGCATGTGGGATCTGTTTCCCTGAGCAGGGATCAAACTTGTGTCCTCTGCGTTGGGAGTGTAGAGTATTAGCCACTAAACCACCAGAGAAGTCCCTACACTGCCATAGTTTTGCTTGTTGTTATTCTTAGAATGCCCTTTCTTTCTCTGCCTACACAAATATCAGCCACTGATTTACTATTGTTATTATTTACTATTACATAGTCTTTGAGGTCAAGTCCCTGAGTTTTTCCTAATTTCGTGTCACTTTCCCCCATCAAGTAGGGTGTGGTTATTTATTCTCTTGAAGTCGCCTATTAGTATGTATCAGTGTCTCTTAGGAATACCTAAAACATTCATATATATCTATATCTATATATTTTTGGCAGAACCATGCAGCATCTGGGATCTTAGTTCCCCAACCAGAGATCAAATCCATGACCCTTGCTTGGGAGAGTGGAGTCTTAACCACTAGACCTCCAGGGAAGTCCCAAGACATTTATATTTTTATCTTATTCTTTGTTTACCTAACTTGTCCACCCTTCTCCTTACTTAAACTGTAAATTTCTTGAAAGCGGGGGCCAATTTACTGATCTTGATAATTTCCGTAGCATTTAGTAGAGGATTTTTCTCACAGGCTTTCAATAAATGTTTACTGCATTTAATTAATTTGTAGTCTGGCTTCTGACCACTTTACTTTTCTGAAGTTGTATTCTTGAACATAATTAGGGATTCCCAAATTGCCAAAATCAATAACCTTTTTCTTCTCAGTTCTCCTTTTCCTTAATCCCTTTGTAGTATTTAATACTGTTAATCACCTGGCCTACCTTCAGACTCTTGGTCTCCATGGAATAGTACTGTCTCAGTCTTTCTTTTCTACAATTACTTCCTGGTGTCTCTGACACCTTTTCTTTCTTGAGGAAAATAATCAGGACTGTTTTTCTGGGGTCACTCCTCCAAATTGGGTCTTCTCTTTTAATATTCTACGTTAGAAACCACACCTGAATCTTATAATTGGTGGCCCCGAGGTCATGCTCAGGCTCAGATCTGTAACCCTGATCTTAACTTTGAAGCAGGCACCAGGGCTTCAACACACCTTTAACAGTCACTTCCATGTCACCCTTTGGAGTTCTTTCAGGCCTTCCTGTGTTGTATCTTCACTGTCTCCCCACCCCCGCCCCCCGAAAACTAGGCCTTTTTCAATTTAAGGAAACAGTTTGAGGATTATAAAACAGGAGATGTGAGGAAATAACAAAATTTACGAAGTTCTTACGGTAGCAGTCTCTAACCTCTTTGTTTTTGGTTCTCTCAAAGATGCCTCCTGAGGGCATTTTCTTGCAGTACCTGGTTAAGACTCCGAACTTTCACTGCAGGGGGTCTGAGTTTGATACCTAGTAAAGGAACTAGATCCACGTACCACAAAGCCAAGTTAAATAAATAAAAGTAAATACGTAACTTAAAAAAAAAAAAAAA
>NW_011494687.1:551585-551746 GCF_000754665.1 Bison bison bison | reverse complement strand
AAAAAGATGCTACCTAAGGATCTTTATATTCTGCCCATGGTTTTTATTTCTAGGTTTCAGTTCAGTTCAGTCCCTCAGTTGTGTCCGACTCTTTGTGACCCCATGAATCACAGCACGCCAGGCCTCCCTGTCCATCACCATCTCCCCGAATTCACTCAGAC
>NW_011494687.1:551160-551283 GCF_000754665.1 Bison bison bison | reverse complement strand
TATCTAGGTTGGTCATAACTTTCCTTCCAAGGAGTAAGTGTCTTTTAATTTCATGGCTGCAGTCACCATCTGTAGTGATTTTGGAGCCCAGAAAAATAAAGTCTGACATTGTTTCCACTGTTT
>NW_011494687.1:549480-551060 GCF_000754665.1 Bison bison bison | reverse complement strand
TTGTTTCCACTGTTTCCCCATCTATTTCCCATGAAGTGGTGGGACCGGATGCCATGATCTTCGTTTTCTGAATGTTGAGCTTTAAGCCAACTTTTTCACTCTCCACTTTCACTTTCATCAACAGGCTCTTTAGCTCCTCTTCACTTTCTTCCATAAGGGTGGTGTCATCTGCATATCTGAGGTTATTGATATTTCTCCTGGCAACCTTGATTCCAGCTTGTGCTTCTTCCAGCCCAGCATTTCTCATGATGTACTCTGCATATAAGTTAAATAAGCAGGGTGACAATATGCAGCCTTGACGTACTCCTTTTCCTATTTGGAACCAGTCTGTTCCATGTCCAGTTCTAACTTGCTTCCTGACCTGCATACAGACTTCTCAAGAGGCAGATCAGGTGGTCTGGTATTCCCATCTCTTTCAGAATTTTCCACAGTTTCTTGTGATCCACACAGTCAAAGGGTTTGGCATAGTCAATAAAGCAGAAATAGATGTTTTTCTGGAACTCTCTTGCTTTTTCCATGATCCAGCGGATGTTGGCAATTTGATCTCTGGTTCCTCTGCCTTTTCTAAAACCAGCTTGAACATCAGGAAGTTCACAGTTCACGTATTGCTGAAGCCTGGCTTGGAGAATTTTGAGCATTACTTTACTAGCGTGTGAGATGAGTGCAATTGTGCAGTAGTTTGGGCATTCTTTGGCATTGCCTTTCTTTGGGATTGGAATGAAAACTGACCTTTTCCAGTCCTGTGGCCACTGCTGAGTTTTCCAAATTTGCTGGCATGTTGAGTGCAACACTTTCACACCATCATCTTTCAGGATTTGAAATAGCTCAACTGGAATTCCATCACCTCCACTGGGTTTGTTCGTAGTGATGCTTTCTAAGGCCCACTTGACTTCACATTCCAGAATGTCTGGCTCTAGGTCAGTGATCACACCATCGTAATTATCTGGGTCATGAAGATCTTTTTTGTACAGTTCTTCTGTGTATTCTTGCCACCTCTTCTTAATATCTTCTGCTTCTGTTAGGTCCATACCATTTCTGTCCTGTATCGAGCCCATCTTTGCCTGAAATGTTCCCTTGGTATCTCTAATTCTTGAAGAGAGCTCTAGTCTTTCCCATTCTGTTGTTTTCCTCTATTTCTTTGCATTGATTGCTGAGGAAGGCTTTCTTATCTGCCTTGCTGTTCTTTGAAACTCTGCATTCAGATGCTTATATCTTTCCTTTTCTCCTTTGCTTTTCGCTTCTCTCCTTTTCACAGCTATTTGTAAGGCTTCCCCAGACAGCCATTTTGCCTTTTTGCATTTCTTTTCCATGGGGATGGTCTTGACCCCTGTCTCCTGTACAATGTCACGAACCTCCATCCATAGTTCATCAGGCACTCTATCTATCAGATCTAGGCCCTTAAATCTATTTCTCACTTCCACTGTATAATCATAAGGGATTTGATTTAGGTCATACCTGAATGGTCTAGTGGTTTTCCCTACTTTCTTCAATTTAAGTCTGAATTTGGTAATAAGGAGTTCATGATCTGAGCCACAGTCAGCTCCTGGTCTTGTTTTTGTTGACTGTATAGAGCTTCTCCG
>NW_011494687.1:538301-549348 GCF_000754665.1 Bison bison bison | reverse complement strand
GGTGATGTCCATGTATAGCGTCTTCTCTTGTGTTGTTGGAAGAGGATGTTTGCTATGACCAGTGCGTTCTCTTGTCAAAACTCTATTAGCCTTTGCCCTGCTTCATTCCGTATTCCAAGGCCAAATTTGCCTGTTACTCCAGGTGTGTCTTGACTTCCTACTTTTTCATTCCAGTCCCCTATAATGAAAAGGACATCTTTTTTGGGTATTAGTTCTAAAAGGTCTTGTAGGTCTTCATAGAACTGTTCCAACTTCAACTTCTTCAGCATTACTGGTTGGGGCATAGACTTGGATTACTGTGATATTGAATGGTTTGCCTTGGAAACGAACAGAGATCATTCTGTCGTTTTTGAGATTGCATTTCGAACTCTTTTGTTGACCATGATGGCTACTCCATTTCTTCTGAGGGATTCCTGCCCGCAGTAGTAGATATAATGGTCATCTGAATTAAATTCACCCATTCCAGTCCATTTTAGTTCCCTGATTCCTAGAATGTCAACATTCACTCTTGCCATCTCTTGTTTGACCACTTCCAATTTGCCTTGATTCATGGACCTGACATTCCAGGTTCCTGTGCAATATTGCTCTTTACAACATCAGACCTTGCTTCTATCACCAGTCATATCCACAGCTGGGTATTGTTCCTCTTTCAGTATCCTATCATTTTGCCTTTTCATAGTGTTCAGGGGGTTCTCAAGGCAAGAATACTGAAGTGGTTTGCCATTCCCTTCTCCAGTGGACCACATTCTGTCAGATCTCTCCACCATGACCCGCCCATCTTGGGTTGCCCCACAGGCATGGCTTAGTTTCATTGAGTTAGACAAGGCTGTGGTCCTAGTGTGATTAGATTGGCTAGTTTTCTGTGAGTATGGTTTCAGTGTGTCTGCCCTCTGATGCCCTCTTGCAACACCTACCGTCTTACTTGGGTTTCTCTTACCTTGGGCATGGGGTATCTCTTCATGGCTGCTCCAGCAAAGTGCAGCTGCTGCTCCTTACCTTGGGTGAGGGGTATCTCCTCACCACCACCCTTCCTGACCTTCAACGTGGGATAGCTCCTCTAGGCCCTCCTGCGCCCGCTGCGCAGCCACCGCTCCTTGGACATGGGGTTGGTCCTCCTGGCCGCCGCCCCTGGCCTCGGGCGTGGGGTTGCTCCTCCCAGCCCATGATATTCTGCCCATGGTTTTTATTTCTAGGTTTAGGAATCTGTAAATCTCTCCTTCCTTTTTGACTTTACCTTTGGAAGATCCGCTGGAGAAGGGAAAGACTACCCACTCCAGTATTCTGGCCTAGAGAATTCCATGGATTGTGTATAGTCTGTGGAGTCGCAAAGAGTCGGACATGACTGAGTGACTTTCACTTCACTTCACTTGGATACCATCAAGGCCAGAGAGTGAAACCAAAGATAACATAAAATAGGTGCTCCTTTGTGATAATGGGCTGTTTGTATCTCCAAGCGGTTTCCAGTTAGGATGGCTGTTGAAGAAGTTTCTGTCCCTATCTTTTCTCACATTCCATCTTTACTAGTCTTAAGCCTTCAACTGTAATCTGTATGCAGTTTACTTAAACGTCTGTTCCTAGCTGTCTCTCCTTGTGTTGTGTGTTAGTGTGTTAGTCGCTCAGTCGTGCCCAAGTCTTTGTGACTCCATGGACTGCAGCCCACCAGGCCCCTCTGTCCATGAGATTCTCCAGGCAAGAATACTGGAGTGGGTTGCCATTTCCTTCTCCAGGGGATCTTCCCAACCCAGGGATCAAACCTGGGTCTCCTGCACTGCAGGCAGATTCTTTACCGACTGAGCTACAAGGGAAGCCCCAGCTGTCTCTCCTTAGTTCCATGTAAAAACACTGCCTTCCTAGAGTTGAATTAGTCATTTTCACAAAATTGTCTTCTCCTTTGGATTTTCTGTATATCAGTAGTTTATATTCTCCTCCAAATTGTCCACATTCAAGAGTGATATTGCAGTTAGTGTTCTTACCTTTCTTTTTCATTAGAATGAATGCTACAAGAAGGCAAGACCCTTGCTTTCTTTATTTATTCCTTGTATCTCTAGCTCCTGTTACAGTGCCTGCCACAACAGCAGGTACTCAATAAACATTTAAAATCCATGTGTGAAGAATGTTATTACTGTGTGCCCGTGTACCCACAGATATGTTGTGAAAAATACGAGACAACGTGAAAAGCACCAGATTAAATCCACTGTAGCGCAATAATTTCCTCTCATTCAAATGTTGGCAGTCTTGAGATCCCGTCTTACTCTTTATAATAAATTTTTCTTTCATTTTCTTTTCAACATCCATACAGACCATTTAAATCAAGTCTTCTCACATTGAAACTGTTGTGTTTTTTTTTTCCTCTGCCTTTAGTTTATGTTACACATTTTCGGGTTAACCTTCTTAAAGCACTGCTTTGAGCAGATCTCTCCACTCCCTTAATGGCCTTCATTGTTCTCTCACATTAAGAAGCTTGAGTTCAAGCTCAAGAGGAGGTGGCTATCTTTCATATTCTGATTAACTTATTTCTAGTCTCTTTTCCCATTACATGTGTTTTTTGCCCAAACTATGCTGGATTCTTACTGTTCCCTAATATGATATTTAGATTTATTTATTTGTTAATTTGAATTGATTATAGTCTTCGATGGTTCAGGCCCTGTGCTTCAAAGATCAAAGGCAAAGTTTCTACTCTCAAGCAAGCAAACAATCATGTTAAACATTAGATCCTGATAAAAGGCCAAAACAGGTGCTGTGAGTGCACAAAGGGCAACTTCTAAATGGGTTTCGGGTGGAAAGGTCAGGAAAGACTTCACTGAGGAGTTTATACTTGAACTTGACCTTTAAAGACCAGTTCAGTTCAGTCTCTCAGTCATGTCCGACTGTTTGCGACCCCATGAACCGCAGCACGCCAAGCCTCCCTGTCCATCACCAACTCCCGGAGTTCACCCAAACCCATATCCATTGAGTCGGTGATGCCATCCAACCATCTCATCCTCTGTCATCCCCTTCTCCTCCTGCCCCCAATCCTCCCAGCATCAGAGTCTTTTCCAATGAGTCAACTCTTCGCATGAGATGGCCAAAGTACTGGAGTTTCAGCTTTAGCATCATTCCTTCCAAAGAAATCCCAGGGCTGATCTCCTTTTAAGATGGACTGGTTGGATCTCCTTGCAGTCCAAGGGACTCTCAAGAGTCTTCTCCAACACCACAGTTCAAAAGCATCAATTCTTTGGCGCTCAGCTTTCTTCACAGTCCAACTCTCACATCATACATGACCACTGGAAAAACCATAGCCTTGACTAGATGGACCTTTGGTGATAAAGTAATGCCTCTGCTTTTTGATATGCTGTCTAGGGCGGTCATAACTTTCCTTTCAAGGAGTAAGCGTCTCCTAATTTCATGGCTGCAATCACCATCGCAGTGATTTTGGAGCCCATAAAAACTAAAGACCAGTAGTCATTAAGATAAGAAGAAAAGTCTATTCCACGCCAAAGGAAGGGCATAGAGAAGAAAGACACAGGTGAGATTTGGGACTTTCAGTGGCCAGAGCAGAGTGTGGCATAGAGGCTGGAGACTAGCAAGACCAGGGTCAAGAATGCTTTTGTGTGTGGTTTCATGTCCATCCAAATACCCTGAGGGAAACAGGAATCCAGGAAGAAATTTAGGTAGGTGAATGACTAATTTGTCCCTTTGTTTACATTGTCCTAAAAGCCTGATCTACTTCCCTTTCTTCTCTTTCCTCATAAGCACACCCCTACCCCTACCTGTCTAAATCTTGCTTGTCTTCCCAAGATCACAAAGTTGCTTTGTCCTACATAAAATCTTTATAAGTCACCTAGTCAAAAATAATTTCACCCTCCTTTGTGTACTCATTCTCTAAGCCGTTTAGATCTGAAGCCCAAAATGAGATTTTTAAAAACCCACAATATAACAATCTGAATTTTTGAAAGGAAAAGTTATTCATAATACAATCACCAAACATAGCTTTGCATATTGCACATTCTTTTTGTAATTTATGAATCTAACATTTAATATCAGAAATCATAGTATATATATGTTTCACATTCCATTACATCATATTAATGATTAAAATCATTTTTTAATGGCTGTATTATAAACCATTCCTATATAGCTGGATGTGGCTTGGTTTTAATTTTTAGCTATTTAGAAATACTGCCATGGTTTCACGATTACCATGAATCTTTTTTTCTCTTTGGTCTCTTTTTTCTTTGTTTTTTCCAGTTGGAACTATTTCCTCATGCTAAATTTTCAAGATTGATTTTACTGAAACAAAGTGTGTTGTCTTTGACTTTAAAAGTCTTTACCCCTCCCCCAGTCAGTGAATTACCAAGTGCTGTTGTTTCTTTGATAATATATCTGGCATCATTTTCTTCCTTTCCTTTTTCAGCCAGTTCTGTGTCATGCCAGGATTATTGCAGTCTTTTTTTTCCTAACTGATTTCCCCAGTTTCCAATGTTTTCCCTTAACAATTCATCTTTTCATCATGCCAGATTAATTGCCCTAAAACTCTGCATTGGATAAAAGATTCATTCATTTGACAGCTATTTAGTGAATGCATGCCATGTGCCAGATACTAAGCTCCTTAACTGGCATTTCGAAGTCTGAACATTCTCTCATTACTTTACATCAGCCCTGGTTCAGCCAGGCTGGTCTAGTCACCATGTCCTCCCCAGGCCGAATACACTGCCATGTTGGAAATTTTGTTTCAGAATAGGATTCTGTTTAGAATCCATTCTCCTTCCATTTTCATTTGCTTTAGTTTGATTCTTTCTCCAAAGCCCTAATCTCAGTCCTCTCTTGGAGCCTCTGTTTTCTCCTTACTGAGTTTTTATTTTTGTCTCTAAGCTGTTGCAGCTAAGCAATGTTCTCAGTGTTCCTCTTTCATTCACCGATAAATTCTGAATTCCTTGACCTTTTTAAGACTTTCTAAGACATGGCCCTATTTGTAGTTTTCAATGTGGCTTTGTTTTATTCCCCAACATGAACTGTCTGGTTCTCCTGCACGCCTCTGTTTTCTGATCCTTGCATACTCCAGGCCGTCCCCACAATCCAAGCCTTTCTTGGCTCATGTTTGTCCTTTCTCCCATCCCCTCTACCTGTCAAATCTTATCCATTTTTCTTTCATATTTTTTGGTTTTAGTTTATTAATGATGTTTGCATTATGAACAGAGATAACACTGTGTAATCCATGTGGGAGGCTCTAGACTTGACTTTTTATTTTTTTAATCTTTTTTACTTTCTTGCCTCCCCTTTTTAAAACAGAAGTTATAGTAAAAAAAAAAAAATGTGTAACATAAGATATAAATATATGTTTGTAAAACTTATGTTATTAAAGGTTAATGGTTTCTACTACGTCTTCTTCCAGGTTGTCCCTCTTAAGGTAACCAGCATTAAAGTCTTGATAATCTTGGTATGTGTCCTTCCACACCTTTCCCTTTGACCCTGTACACAAACTGTATGGGCCTCTAAGTGCCTGTCCTTGCCCCAACAAGAATGGGAGCCTCCTCTACACCAGCACTCCTCAAAATGTTGTCCAGGAGCCTTGGGGATTCCCTAAGACGCTTTCCAGAGGTCTACAAGCACAGCTATTTTGATAATGTACTAAGATGCTATTTGTGTCTTTTACTGAGGGTTTGCACTGAGGGTACAAAAGGAATGGTGGGTAAAACTGTGACCCTTTAGCTCTAATCAAGGTGGTGGGACCAACACTATACTAGTCACTGTGTTCTTCACTGCCACATGCTTATAATAAATAATGCCAGTTTCACTTAAGAATGTCCTTGATGATGCAATAAAAATGATTAATTTTGGACTTGGCTGGCAGTGCAGTGGTAAAACTCCATGCTCCCACTGTAGTGGGCACAGGTTTGATCGCTGGTCAGGAAACTAAGACCCACATGCCCAGAGGCATGGCCAAAATTTTTTTTTTATTTCAAAAGTTTAAAAATTATTAATTTGATTAAACCCTGGCTGGCCCTTAAATACATATCTTTTTATTTATTATTTTTCCAGCATTATTGAGGTATGCCATAAAACATTATGTACAATGTTATAGGTGTACAATGTAGTGATTTGATTTGATACACTATATATGTTGTGAAAGGTTTACCACAATAAGGTTAGTTAACAGTTGGACAGGACTGAGTGACTGAACTGAACATACCCTTTACCTCACATAATTACCATTTCATTGATTTATGATAAGAAAATGAAAACTCTTCACAGCAACTTTCAAGTATATATTTCAGTTTTGCTGTCTATAGTCACTGTGCTATACCTGATATCCCAGAACTTACTCATCTTATAACTGAAAATTACACATCTTTTTAGTGTTCTCTGTGAATTAAATGGGAAGGAAACATGAGACACTGCTGCCCCCTGAAGTGACGTGGCCTCTCAAGGAATAGCACTGCCACAGTTGTCCAACATGCAAGCTAAACCAGCTTCCTTTTCATGGAGCTCTAGTTTTACTTGGAAGAAAGACTGACAAACTATAATTCAGACCTGAGTATCTGATAGGCATTTGCCTGTAAATGAAAGAAGTGAGCCTGTCATTTCATGGATATCAACTGACAGTGCTTATTGCCAGTGATAAAACTCAAGCCTTCAAGTGGAAATTAGAATTTTGGAAAACTTGTATCTGCCACTATGAGCACAACAGCTTCACAGTAAAGAGTTTTCTGATAACATCAATGGCTATGATTTAAAAACAAATCTCATCATGAAATGTATAATATTACAAAATAAAAGTGTATGGGAGATTCTGAAAAAAGTTTGAGGATCTCTACATATTATCCTCCAGCTTGCATTTTCACTTAGTATATCATGGATACCATTCAAGGTCAGTTCATTTGTATCTAACTTTTTTTTTTTTTAAATAACATGGTGTTATATCCTGCGGATGACCTACATCTATTTGTTCACTCATCTGTTGATGGCTATTCAAGTTGCTTTCAGCTTTTTGCTAATTTAAATAATGTAGCAACATTATTATAATGTGAGCATCCTTTGCATATAGCCTTGTGTGCTGGTCCTTTTATTTCTACAGTATGGATTCCTGAAAGTTGACCAGTGTTTTTAACCATCCACCTTAGTAAAACTTATTTTCTATAACATCTCTGGTTATTTCTCCCTCTTATGATTCTTGTTTTTGCCCTTCCTGGCTTCTTATTCATGTACTATCTTTTGATGTCCTCATGTTGCTTGTGTTTTTTTAAACTTCCTCTGTGTCTGCCACATCTTGCCAACTAGATTATTAAGGTAGAAACTCTCTGAGGGCAGGAATGGTGTATTATACAGTGTATAGGCACTCAGTAAATAGAGAGTAAAGGTTGATATGAGAGAAGAATGCCTTAATGGGTACATTTAGTGGAAGGGACTGGGGGAAACCATGCATTCATGCATTCTTTCATCTTGGGAGCTATTTGAAAATTAGAGTAACTCTCCAACCTAATTCTCCCATTTCAGGCAAGTACATCGCCTCAACACAGCGACCTGACGGGACCTGGCGAAAGCAGCGGAGGGTGAAAGAAGGCTATGTGCCCCAGGAGGAGGTCCCAGTGTGAGTGGTTAGGCATGAGGTGGGGGTATTTAATGGGCACCATACAGCAAGAAAGAACGTGAATTTCCTGGTCCCAAGATCCTAAGAAATGGAAGGAGGGGGCTGCGATTCAGGGGTGAGTGAGGGATGAGTAACCAAATGACTGACTAGTCCAGTTTCTAGGGCCTCTGATCAGCAGAATCTGTAGAAGTATTCAGAGATCCAGAGCTTTAGGACCTACGTGTGTGTTAGTCACTCGGTCTGACTCTTTGCAACCCCATGGATTGTAGCCTACCAGGCTCCTCTGTCCATAGGATTTCCCAGGCAAGAATACTGGAGTGGATTCCCATTCCCTTCTCCAGGGGATCATCCTGACCCAGGGATCATACCTGAGTCTCCTGCATCGCAGGCCTTACCATCAGCCACCAAAACCTAGGGACCCTCCAATCTGCAGAGCTGAGGAAAGCCAGGGAGGGCCCGGAGGGAGAGGAAGGCAGCAGGAAAATGAAAAGGCTGATGTAAATTATGAGGTTGGGAAAAGGACTTGAAAAGTCAGTGATTCTTTGACACTGTTCCCCACAGGTATGAGAACAAGTATGTGAAGTTTTTCAAGAGTAAACCAGAATTGCCCCCTGGCCTGAGCCCAGAGGCCACTGCCCCCATCACCGCTTCCAGGCCTGAAGGCGGTGAGCCAGCCCTCTCCAAGACTGCCAAACGCAACCTGAAGCGGAAGGAGAAGAGGCGGCAGCAGCAAGAGAAAGGGGAGGCAGAGGCCTTGAGCCGGACTCTTGAGAAAGTGTCCCTGGGAGAGACAGCCCAGGTCCCCAGTGCCCCACAGGCCTCCCGGGCAGCGCCAACGGCTGCCTCAGACCAGCCCGACTCAGCTGCCACCACTGAGAAGGCCAAGAAGATAAAGAATCTAAAGAAGAAGCTTCGGCAGGTGGAAGAGCTGCAGCAGCGGATCCAGGCTGGAGAAATCAGCCAGCCCAGCAAAGAGCAGCTGGAGAAGCTAGCGAGGAGGAGGGCATTGGAGGAGGAGCTTGAGGACTTGGAGCTGGGCCTGTGAGGCCTTTGGGGATTAGGGGATGGACTGCAGAACAAACCGTGGGGCTCTCTGGGGTCCTGGGGAACGTGGGCAGCAGCAGTCGGGAGGGGTATCCCCAGACTGGCTCACTTCCACTTCTCATGGCCCGACTCCGTCCTCCAGAGCCTAGCCTCTCCCTCATTCCTTCCCTTTTTCCCCTAACTCCTGTTTTTTTGGACTTCTCTCTCTCTCTCCTATCCCCAGTATTCAAGATCTCAGTGACTATCCCAGGTACCTTTGCTGCTGATTTGGGTGTCTTGTTTAAAAGAAAATTGGGTGGGTGGGAGTCTCTTGGAGAACTGAGGTTGAGGATTGGGGAAGTACACCCAAGTCTTGGAGTCTTGGTTCCTGTTCACAGTGTTTATGGGTTATCTCCCCTTCCATCCCTCACCTCTTTTTTTTTTTTTTTTTCCTTTTTTTAAAAAGAACAGAATAAACTCAAGTAGACAACATGTCTTGCTTTGTCTCTTTTCTTTTCAGCTTCTAGTAGTTGTTTTATCCTCTTCATTTGGGCACAGGAAGATAAGTATTCAGAGTAGTGTTCTTTTTGCCTTTTTAAAATTACATGTATCACCAAATTAGCAACACTGATTTCTGTACATGTTTGCTCAGACTTCAGTGAACAGAAATTAGTGTTATAATAAAATGTAACTTAGAACAAATTTAATTTGATATTAATTTGCATGTATTATCGTTATCGTGCTGCCTAGCAATGGAGCCCTAGTATCTCCCTTACTGTTTATTTCTGAAAATCATCAATCAGGGATTGAGCTTGGGCCACTGCAGTGAAAGTACCAAATCCTAACCACTGGAACACCAAGGAAGTCCCAGGACAGCTCTTATGAAATTTTACCTTATCAGATGCCACCCCAAGATGGCATTGTGGGGCAAACAAGAAGAGGAATTTACAGCCGAAATTAAGCTGTCACTTAATTTTTGCATATCCTCTGACTTCCACACATTCACTTAGCACAATCTTTCTAGCCAACTACCAGAACAGAAGGGAAGTCAGCCTTAATGAACTATCTGAAGAGTTCAAAAGTTCTTAGCTTAACTATTAAGGTCCTACTCAATCCAGCCTTATTTCTTGCCATTCCTTAACTCTGGTCAAACGGCTTCAATTCTGCTGAACTACTTTCAGTTCATCAAATGAGCCATATTCTCTCTGAGCCTTAGTCCTTTGTCCCTGATGGTTCCTCTGCCAAGAACACTTGCTGATCTCTTCTCCTTAATCAATTCTTTCTTAACCTTTGGATCTCTGCCTAAATGTTATCTTCCCTGGGAAGACTTCTGTTACCCTCAAATATTAATTAGGGGTCTTTTTTTGCATCCGGGATCTTAGTTCCCTGACCAGGAACCAAGCCCATACCCCATGCAGTGGAAACCCAGAGTCTTAATCACTGGACCACCAGGGAAGTCCTCTGCTGCTGCTGCTGCTGCTGCTGCTAAGTCACTTCAGTCGTATCCGACTCTGTGTGACCCCACAGACGGCAGCCCACCAGGCTCCCCCATCCCTGGGATTCTCCAGGCAAGAATACTGGAGTGGGTTGCCATTTCCTTCTCCAATGCATGAGAGTGAAAAGTCAAAGTGAAGTCACTCATTCGTGTCTGACTCTTAGCGACCTCATGGACTGCAGCCTACCAGACTCCTCCGTCCATGGGATTTTCCAGGGAAGTCCTCTAGGTGTCTTAATTTCCTTTCTTAACACTCCACCCTTAATGTTTATAATGCCATTTATTACATTATGCTATCACACGTATTTTCTTGTTAGCCATCCTCCTCCTTATTAGATCATGCGCTCCTGGAGCATTAGGCTTGTGTTTATTATTATTGCATCCCAATGCCTAATATAGTAAATTCTCAAATATTTGGCTGAATGAATGAAGCCATAAGCCTTACGGAGAAACAGAAAATGAGGGAAAATTTGTGCCTTGCACACCTGAGAGGTTAATGAGAACTTGATTGGCCACCTCAGTATGAGACCAAAAGCCCAGGTTCCCTTGCATAGATCAGATCAGATCAGTCGCTCAGTCGTGTCCGACTCTTTGCGACCCCCATGAATCACAGCACACCAGGCCTCCCTGTCCATCACCAACTCCCGGAGTTCACTGAGACTCACGTGCATCCAGTCAGTGATGCCATCCAGCCATCTCATCTTCTGTCGTCCCCTTCTCCTCCTGCCCCCAATCCCTCCCAGCATCAGAGTCTTTTCCAATGAGTCAACTCTTCACATGAGGTGGCCAAAGTACTAGAGTTTCAGCTTTAGCATCATTCCTTCCAAAGAAATCCCAGGGATGATCTCCTTCAAGATGGACTGGTTGGATCTCCTTGCAGTCCAAGGGACCCTCAAGAGTCTTCTCCAACACCACAGTTCAAAAGCATCAATTCTTTGGCGCTCAGCCTTCTTCACAGTCCA
>NW_011494687.1:535598-537566 GCF_000754665.1 Bison bison bison | reverse complement strand
TTCTTGTGATCCACACAGTGAAAGGCTTTGGCATAGTCAATAAAGCAGAAATAGATGTTTTTCTGGAACTCTCTTGCTTTTTCCATGATCCAGCGGATGTTGACAATTTGGTCTCTGGTTCCTCTGTCTTTTCTAAAACCAGCTTGAACATCAGGAAGTTCACGGTTCACATATTGCTGAAGCCTGGCTTGGAGAATATTGAGCATACTTTACTAGCGTGTGAGATGAGTGCAATTGTGCGGTAGTTTGAGCATTCTTTGGCATTGTGAGGAGATACCCCTCGTCCAAGGTAAGGAGCAATGGCTACGCTTTGCTGGAGCAGCCGTGAAGAGATACCCCATGCCCAAGGTAAGAGAAACCCAAGTAAGACGGTAGGTGTTGCAAGAGGGCATCAGAGGGCAAACACACTGAAACCATATTCACAGAAAACTAGCCAATCTAATCACACTAGGACCACAGCCTTGTCTAACTCAATGAAACTAAGCCATGCCCGTGGGGCAACCCAAGATGGGCGGGTCATGGTGGAGAGATCTGACAGAATGTGGTCCACTGGAGAAGGGAATGGCAAACCACTTCAGTAATTTTGCCTTGAGAACCCCATGAACAGTATGAAAAGGCAAAATGATAGGATACTGAAAGAGAAACTCCCCTGTATAAGGCCCCTACAATTATAAAGATTTTAAATAAGATTTAATTAACTTATAAGTAGGTGTTTGATGATTTGTAAGCTCATAGGTTATAGAGGAATCTATATTTTAAGTTTTTTTTTTTTTTTTAACCATGCAGTGTCGCTTGGGAAATCTCAGTTGCCTGACCAGGTATTGAACCCAGGCCATGACAGTGAAAGCCTGGAATCCTAACCACTAGGCAACCAGGAAAGTCCCTATACTTTCACAATTATTATTAAGGAGAGACTATTTTTTTTGCAACAGGACTTCTCACAGTAAACCTTTAAATATCCTGGATCTTTGGTTTGATTAAAGTTTATTTTGATTATTTGTTGGATCTTAATCATTGGGCTAGTTTAGAGAGAGGCAGTTATGAGCCCAGTGTATTAAGTTTGGTGCAAACGTAATTGTGGTTTTTGCATTGTTGAACTTTACTGTTTGATATTAGAATACATTCTTAAATAAACGTGTTTATGTTATATCATGTTGATGTGTTATATTTTTTGCTAATGACTTATTGTTTATTTTATATATATTTTAGACTATAGATATTAGATAAAAAGCAAATTCGAGCAATTTTCTAGTTCAAAATGAGTTATAAAGCAGTGAGATAACTTGCAACATCAACAATACATTTGGCCCAGGAACTACTAACAAATGTACAGTGCATTGGTGGTTCAAGAAGTTTTGCAAAGGAGACGAGAGCCTCAAAGATGAGGAGTGCAGTGGCTGGCCATCAGAAGTTGACAACGACCAAATGAAAGGATCATCGAAGGTGATCTGCTTACAACTACATGAGAAATTGCCAAAAAATGCAATATGGATCATTCTAAGGTCATTTGGCATTTGAAGCAAGTTGGAAAGGTGAAAAAGCTCGATAAGTGGGTGCCTCATGAGCTGACCACAAATCAAAAAAGAAAATTCATTTTGAAGTGTTGTCTTCTCTTATTCTGCATAACAGCGGCTAACCATTTCTCGATTGGATTATGACATGCAGCAAAAAGTGGATTTTATATAACAACCGGGGACAACTAGCTCAGTGGTTGAATTGAGAAGAAGCTCCAAAGCACTTCCCAAAGCTCAGCTTTCACCAAAAGAAGGTCATGGTCACTGTTTGGTGGTCTGCTGCTGGTCTGATCCACTAGAGCTTTCTGAATCCTGGTGAAACCATTATACCTGAGAAGCATGCTTAGCAAATTGATGAGATGTACTGATAACTACAGGAGAAGGCAATGGCACCCCACTCCAGTACTTTTGCCTAGAAAATCCCATGGATGGAGGAGCCTGGTAGGCTCCAGTC
>NW_011494687.1:533685-535498 GCF_000754665.1 Bison bison bison | reverse complement strand
TGGCTAGAGTCGGACACGACTGAGCGACTTCACTTTCATTTTTCACTTTCCTGCATTGGAGAAGGAAATAGCAACCCACTCCAGTGTTCTTGCCTGGAGAATCCCAGGGACGGGGAAGCCTAGTGGGCTGCCGTCTGTGGGGTCGCACAGAGTTGGACACGACTGAAGTGACTTAGCTTAGCATTGATAACTACAGAGCCTACAGCTGGCACTGGTCAACAGAAAAGGCCCAGTTCTTCTCCAAAACAATGCCGACTGCATGTCACACAAACAGTGCTTCAAAATTTGAACAAATTGGGCTACGAAGTTTCACCTCATCTATTATATTCAACTGACCTCTCACCAACCAACTACCATTTCTTCACGCATCTCCATAATTTTTACAGGGAAAACATTTCTACGACCAGCAACATGCAGAAAATGCTTTTCAAGAGTTCATCGAATCTTGAAGCATGGATTTTTACACTATAGGAATAAAAAACTTATTTTTCATTGACAAAAATGTGTTGATTGTAATGATTCCTATTTTGATTAATAAAGATGTGTCGGAGCCTAGTTATAATGATTTAAAACTCATGGTCTGAAACTGCAACTACTTTTGCACCAGTCATGTAAATCACTAAGTACTAGTCAAATGTGCAGTGGTAGAGGTATCAGTAATGAGCTGAGGGAGAGCTAAGAAAGAAGCTATTCTGACTATGGAAGATGGGGAGGCTAAATGATGGAGTTAGATGTTAAATAAGATCATGACTAGCATCTCAAGAAAGGTAGGGGGAGCAAGTAAGTACAAACGCATGGCATCATGAAAAGTACGTGGTAAATTTGCTTTCAATTTTGTGATTTCAATAATTACCTGTGTTAATAATTCCTAATCTTTCTCTAACCAGACCATCTATAAAATAAGCGTATCCAGTATCTCCAAACACTGAAAGCAGCCTGAGGCTATTGGTTTTCACAGCAGTCATATAATTTTTATCCTTATCTAGGTGAGTGTCTTAGTCACTACTTGTCTGAGCAACTGCAAAAACACACTAACTAGTCTCAAACTTAGATCTCTCCCCACCACCCACTTCCCCAATCAGTCCCACACACTTTGTTCTTCAGAAAGATTTACTTCCCCTAAGCCCAACATTGATGGTGTCATTTCATCAGACAACAACCTTTGGTTATTTCCCTTTCATCTACCCAATGGAGACCAAGCTCCTTCATCAAATAATCAAGCCAGTTGCTATGGTCCAAATGTTCATGTCACCCCAAATTCATATGTTGAAATCCTAACCCCCAAAGGGTATTAGGAGGTGAGAGCTTTGGGAGGTGAATAGGTTATGAGGGTGGAGTTCTCATGAATGGGACTAGTTCAGTTCAGTTTAGTCGCTCAGTTGTGTCCAGCTCTTTGCGACCCCATGGACTGCAGCACACCAGGCCTCCCTGTCCATCACCAACTCCTGGAGTTTACTCAAACCCATGTCCATTGGGTTGGTGATGCCATCCAACCATCTCATCCTCTGTCATCCCCTTCTCCCCTCGCCTTCAATCTTTCCCACCATCAGGGTCTTTTCAAATAAGTCAGCTCTACGCATCAGGTGACCAAAGTATTGGAGTTTCAGCTTCAACATCAGTCCTTCCAAAGAACATTCAGGACTTATTTCCTTTAAGATGGACTGGTTTGATCTCCTTGCAGTCCAAGGGACTCTCAAGAGTCTTCTCCAACACCACAGTTCTAAAGCATCAATTCTTCAGTGCTCAGCTTTTTTATGGTCCAACTCTCACATCCATACATGACTACTGGAAAAACCATAGCTTTGACTAGACG
>NW_011494687.1:531057-532611 GCF_000754665.1 Bison bison bison | reverse complement strand
TGGAACTCTCTTGCTTTTTCCATGATCCAACGGATGTTGACAATTTGATCTCTGGTTCCTCTGCCTTTTCTAAAACCAGCTTGAACATCAGGAAGTTCATGGTTCACGTATTGCTGAAGCCTGGCTTGGAGAATTTTGAGCATTACTTTACTAGCGTGTGAGATGAGTGCAATTGTGCAGTAGTTTGGGCATTCTTTGGCATTGCCTTTCTTAGGCATTGGAATGAAAACTAACCTTTTCCAGTCCTGTGGCCACTGCTGAGTTTTCCAAATTTGCTGGCATGTTGAGTGCAACACTTTCACACCATCATCTTCCAGGATTTAAAAGAGCTCTACTGGAATTCCATCACCTCCAGTAACTCTGTTCATAGTGATGCTTTCTAAGGCCCACTTGACTTCACATTCCAGGATGTCTGGTTCTAGGTCAGTGAACACACCATCGTAATTATCTGGGTTGTGAAGATCTTTTTTGTACAGTTCTTCTGTGTATTCTTGCCACCTCTTCTTAGTATCTTCTGCTTCTGTTAGGTCCATACCATTTCTGTCCTTTATCGAGCCCATCTTTGCATGAAATGTTCCCTTGGTATCTCTAATTTTCTTGAAGAGAGCTCTAGTCTTTCCCATTCTGTTGTTTTCCTCTATTTCTTTGCATTGATTGCTGAGGAAGGCTTTCTTATCTGCCTTGCTGTTCTTTGGAACTCTGCATTCAGATGCTTATATCTTTCCTTTTCTCCTTTGCTTTTTGCTTCTCTTCTTTTCACAGCTATTTGTAAGGCCTCCCCAGACAGCCATTTTGCTTTTTTGCATTTCTTTTCCGTGGGGATGGTCTTGATCCCTGTCTCCTGTACAATGTCATGAACCTCAGTCCATACTCCTGTACAATGTCATGAACCTCAGTCCATAGTTCATCAGGCACTCTATCTATCAGATCTAGGCCCTTAAATCTATTTCTCACTTCCACTGTATAATCATAAGGGATTTGATTTACGTCATACCTGAATGGTCTCCAAGTAAGATAGGTGTTGCAAGAGCGCATCAGAGGGCAGACACACTGAAACCATACTCACAGAAAACTAGTCAATCTAATCACACTAGGACCATAGCCTTGTCTAACTCAATGAAACTAAGCCATGCCCGTGGGGCAACCCAAGATGGGCAGGTCATGGTGGAGAGATCTGACAGAATGTGGTCCACTGGAAAAGGGAATGGCAAACCACTTCAGTATTCTTGCCTTGAGAACTCCATGAACAGTATGAAAAGGCAAAATGATAGGATACTGAAAGAGGAACTCCCCAGGTCAGTAGGGGCCCAATATGCTACTGGAGATCAGTGGAGAAATAACTCCAGAAAGAATGAAGGGATGGAGCCAAAACAAAAACAATACCCAGCTGTGGATGTGACTGGTGATAGAAGCAAGGTCTGATGCTATAAAGAGCAATATTGCATAGGAACCTGGAATGTCAGGTCCATGAATCAAGGCAAATTGGAAGTGGTCAAACAAGAGATGGGAAGAGTGAATGTCGACATTCTAGGAATCAGCGAACTAAAATGGACT
>NW_011494687.1:529748-530957 GCF_000754665.1 Bison bison bison | reverse complement strand
ACCATCCCCATGGAAAAGAAATGCAAAAAAAGCAAAATGGCTGTCTGGGGAGGCCTTACAAATAGCTGTGAAAAGAAGAGAAGCAAAAAGTAAAGGAGAAAAGGAAAGATATAAGCATCTGAATGCAGAGTTCCAAAGAACAGCAAGGCAGATAAGAAAGCCTTCCTCAGCGATCAATGCAAAGAAATAGAGGAAAACAACAGAATGGGAAAGACTAGAGCTCTCTTCAAGAAAATTAGAGATACCAAGGGAACATTTCATGCAAAGATGGGCTCAATAAAGGACAGAAATGGTATGGACCTAACAGAAGCAGAAGATATTAAGAAGAGATGGCAAGAATACACAGTAGAACTATATAAACAAGATCTTCATGACCCAGATAATCATGATGGTGTGTTCACTGACCTAGAGCCAGACATCCTGGAATGTGAAGTCAAGTGGGCCTTAGAAAGCATCACTATGAACAAACCCAGTGGAGGTGATGTAATTCCAGTTGAGCTATTTCAAATCCTGAAAGATGATGGTGTGAAAGTGTTGCACTCAACATGCCAGCAAATTTGGAAAACTCAGCAGTGGCCACAGGACTGGAAAAGGTTAGTTTTCATTCCAATGCCTAAGAAAGGCAATGCCAAAGAATGCCCAAACTACTGCACAATTGCACTCATCTCACACGCTAGTAAAGTAATGCTCAAAATTCTCCAAGCCAGGCTTCAGCAATATGTGAACTGTGAACTTCCTGATCTTTAAGCTGGTTTTAGAAAAGGCAGAGGAACCAGAGATCAAATTGTCAACATCCGTTGGATCATGGAAAAAGCAAGAGAGTTCCAGAAAAACATCTATTTCTGCTTTATTGACTATGCCAAAGCCTTTGACTGTGTGGATCATAATAAACTGTGGAAAATTCTGAAAGAGATGGGAATACCAGACCACCTGATCTGCCTCTTGAGAAACCTCTATGCAGGTCAGGAAGCAACAGTTAGAACTGGACATGGAACAACAGACTGGTTCCAAATAGGAAAAGGAGTACGTCAAGGCTGCATATTGTCACCCTGCTTATTTAACTTATATGCAGAGTACATCATGAGAAAAGCTGGGCTGGAAGAAGCACAAGCTGGAATCAAGATTGCCGGGAGAAATAGCAATAACCTCAGAAATGCAGATGACACCACCCTTATGGCAGAAAGTGAAGAGGAACTAAAAAGCCTCTTG